>NW_006800596.1:53755-60540 GCF_000485575.1 Poecilia formosa | reverse complement strand
ATATACTACCACCCCTGAAAAAGTCCCTGCCACCCTCTTGTCACCCCATAACCCCATAAATATTTTTCTAGATCCGCCCCTGGTGACGTGATCCTCTGAAGGCAAGCTCAAACCCCGAATCCCCCGTCACAGTTTCACGTCAATGACCGCATGAAACAGAGTCCTTGAATGTAGGCCTTCTGCGATCATTTGATCACTAATCATTTTTCTTGGATTGCAGGTAAATGCTCGTAAAAACAACCTGCACCTTAGCATGTGTACATTTCCAAGACATTGTCATGTTTGAATACAAAAGCTTGAGGAATAATTAGATTTTTTTAGTGGGAAAATTTAAACCGCAGCGCGTGCGTTCATCAATGAAAGTCATGGAAACGACGTCGGCGTTCTCAACTGTATAAATGACGCTGACCTTCTGAATTCTTCCCCTTTGCGACGGGACTTTTGAGAGAGACGCCTGAAGAAGCATTTGAAGCCTCGGAAGGATTGAGCTTGTCGAGAAGTCTGCTAGCAAAACTTTCTGACGAAGCATTTGCTGAAAATCGCACTTGCTGAAGAAGCCTGTGACAAAACAAACCTGCGAAAGATGGTTCCTGGCCAGGTGAAGCACCAGCAGGGAGATCGGCTGGAAGGTTGAAATCATTTTTACTACTTTAAATAAACGAAAGAAAGTTATTACCAAGATATTAGTGACTTATTTTGTGTTTGTGTTTTAAAGAAATACTGACTGCTGCTGAAAAAAGACAAATATCATTCTTTACTAGCATAGATTGTTCTTAACGAATGAGCCGTTTCTTAGCTGTCAGGAATTTTAAACTGTGGTGCAGTTGTTGAGAAAATAAATTTAAAATAAGCTAGTTTTAAAACTTAACATGTCTTGATTGAAATAACATAATTATAGCTTTGAAATTAGTAATGTATTCTGGCCTATTGAACTTTATTTTACCTGTAGTTACAGCAGATGGTTTGCTAGGATCATTTGAACTGCCTTTTGTGTGTGGGAAAACAATACAGTAGAAGTTCTAGCTTTTCACACTCATCTGTGAGAGGCCGTAAACTCGGCAGGGGTTTCTGGCTTGAGAGAGGGTCAGAGATAGCTCCTGGTTGGATGAGCAAAGATACGCCTTATTTGAATAAATTAAAGATAAGAATACGCCTTTACTATAAAACTTTCTACACAGAAGTAACAAATCAGATTTGCTCTTGCAAGTCTCCAAAGACGTCTTTGCACGTCTTTGCTTTTCTTTCTTTCCTTCTTTCATTTGTCAGGTAAATGAATGAATGTCTCCGTTGTTCTGCAGTTTCTGTCTAAGTTTATGCATTGTCTTATATTGGATTAAACTCTGTAATTCTGTGACGTCAACACGCATTGTTGTTTTCCTTGTGGTCGCACGCGGCCCACCGAGAGGACCTTGGATCCAGAGGAAGAGAGAGCCAGACTTTTTCCAAAGTTAACTATTTGATAATATTTTCTTTCTTAACACACCCAACATTGTTAGAGTAATGACGATCATTTTACGTCTGTTCAGTCTTATGTCAACTGACATGCTCGCAAACATATCAATAAATATAAACAGTTATATCATGTAAATTAATTCATTGTTCAATTAATGGAATCCACATTATTTCGTTTTCACTTTAAGACTTCACTCGGCTGCAGAAGCAAAGCTGTGCACCTTGGTAATCTGACAATATTCTTACAGTTAAAGTTTGTCTGGCAAATCTGTTGAACACTACCTCCAAAATGTTGGCAGCAAGTGAATTATATTATTTATTTTTGTAGACAATAAAATAAACTGGTCCAAAAAGAGAAACGGCTAATTAAACTCGTACCAGCGGTCGCTGAGTTCCAAGAGCGCCGTTTTAACCACCAAGCTATGACGATAGCTGAGAGTCCGAGCTGAGAGAATAAAGACGAGAAAAAATAACAAGGAAGAAATTACACTGCCACATAGATCTGCGGTAGCCGTCTTCTGTAAATGAGCTAGGAAATAAAGTGTAACATTACAGAAACAGATAAAAAGATTTCGCTATAGTTTCTGTGGATACCTATTTGAAATATTGCAATATGAGGAATATGTGGAAAAATTATACAGCCAGTCGATCTTTTTAAACATTTCATTTTTAATCCCAAGGCTCTTCAACATTTATGTCGGCTTTCAGAGAATAATTTTTGCTTTGAGATCTGCTCATGCCACATCGAGAGCTATTTCGATCTTCCTTTGACGAGTTTCAACCTCTGAAGCAACACATAAGTCAGGACAAGTTCTGCGTAATTTACACGTTTTGGTGGTTTTGCAGATTAACTTTTAAAAAAAGACAACATACCATATTAGACCAATAAAGTCTTTCTAATTAGTTATTCCCGAGATCTTAGTGGTTGTTTTACGGAGTCGGATAGTATTTTTGTAAAGATTTGTAGTTCTTTAAGCTTATTGCATTTTTTACTTCCTGGTTCTGTAAAGAGGTCCTAAAAAGCCACGCCCACAGAAACATCAGTCTTTTCCAGCTGCCACCAGCTGCCACCACCAGTTGATTTAGCCACCAGTTGATCCATAACACCGGCGTGCGGGACACGCCCCCCCCCTTCCGCAATAGAAACGAGGAGCGACTGATCGCATTCATTTCGGATTGGACTGGACTGGGTTGCTCATTTTGCTGTGCCTGTCGAGCACAGGGATTTTTATGGTTTTATTTAGATATTTTTATTTCTTTTATTGCCTGTATTTTTAACAAATTGTCTTTCCTTACTTTTATTTTCTAGACCACCGGTGGTGCGCTCGGGCCTGGATGTGGCGTCCCTTTTTGGTGTGACTGTGCAGTGATTAATACCAATAGGTGGAGGGAATTACAAGGAGTGAGTGACTTCACGGGTGTTTGTTTTGATTTCTTTGTTTTGGAGCCTACCATCCAGGACCCGGCCGTACCCACCGGTAAGCCTAGTTGGATTTATTTTGTGGATTTTCTTTTTGTTCAGATACAGGTATTTTTTAATTCTTTGTCATATTAAATTGTTATTGTCTTTAAATCTGTCTCTCGCTTCTTGCTAAACCGGACCCGTGTCCTTTCATTAATTCCTGGGTGAAAACCCCAGGTGGCGTTGTTGGCAACAAACAAAATTGTATAGTCCAAACCTCTGAATGCCACACTTACAATGTGTAATTTTGAAAGCTTGATGAGTTAAACTTCATAGAAATATTTAATGTCTTGTGGTCAATCAAAGACCAGAGGACATAAAGACGTCTGAACGGTTCTAATATCTGAACAGATGACATTTTAACAGCAACAACTGTAAGATCAGCTGCAGTTTAACTATTTATAAATGATGCTGAGATGATTAATCTAGACCAACATAAAGAAAATAATTATAACAGTCAATGTGAGAAATAATAAAACCATGAATAATTTCCATTAAAAAAAAGAGAGAATAGACTTAAAATTAGCAAAAGGTCAAAGTTCAAAAGAGGTGGCGGTAATGACATCATGTTTAGCATTGTGCTTCATACAGAAAGATCCCAGTGGCAACATGTGCAAAATAAACAACGATGGTCCCAACATGAAGCCCTGAGGAGCCTCAGAAATGAGTAAGAGCAAACAAAGAGGAATAATTATCTGACAGAGAAGCTTAAAGACATTTTAATGATTATTTATTTTTCAATGCCTTAAGCCCTGAAAAGCAAATTTTGCCGTTTAAATACGGAGTGACAAGAGAGAACTTTTATTCTTGATAATTTAAATTTGTATCATAAAATCATGTTTGATAAATTAGAAGTGAAACACATTATATAGGTTAATTACTAGGACTGATGTTTCCTGCCATTTATTTCTGTTACATAACTTCTTGTACAGCTAACAAAAAAAGACACTTTTTCAGAAAGTTTTTCAGAAAGTACTTTCATTCTGACAAGCCTCATCAGAACATATGATTTATTAAATGTGACTGTACACTGTATATAGACTTCTTCAGATCTTTTTTTTTTTTTTTTTTGCCTAATTAGAACTCGTAAAATACATTTTAATACAAACCAATAACAACATGATTCAGTTCTGGTGTCAAACTTAATAATCCTTATGTTTTATACGTATAATATTTTTAAAATAATTCTACCACTTTGTTTCCAAGAAGAAATTATTTTTTTTAATTTCAGCAAGTCGATATGTGGCTCACATATTAATAGTAACTCAGTCATGAAGTGGAGGAATGCTTTCTCTCTGCTTTTGCATGTGGTCTAGTTCAATCTCTTTTTCCATTCTATTGCTTATAATTTGGTTCTTTTGTTCTTATTTTTCTATTTTTTCGCGAACCTCGTTTACTCCGTCTTTTTTTTCTTGTCTTTTAAAAATTGAACAATTTGATCTGCTGCCTTGTCATTTTGTGAACAGTTTAGTAATCCCGGCACAGTTTCATGAAACAGAACATGAACATCCAAGTCAACATTCTCGATTGTTTCAGACCAATTTGTCCCAGCAGTGGAGTAGTCAGGATCTCTGGTGTGATGCATCAAAACCAGGATGACACTTTTAGCATCTGTTGAAACAAAAGAGAAATGCTCAACGTTTGAATTCGACACCACTAGAACAGACTTTTCTAGTTCAAAATTTTCCTTCATTTATCTATCTAAAAAAATCTGAAAATTCTGTACCAAGGACATTCTCCACACTTTAGCTTGATATTTTCAATGAAAACATCCAAGATTTTATTCAGGGTTTTAATAAGCTGGTCTAAAACATTTGACCAGCTCATCAAACTTGCGCTTGATCAAACCGATTCTACAAGATTAATTTGAAATTTGGTGAGTTTTCTCACAAGGCATGGGGGATCTAAAGTTATCAAAGTTTCTCATCTCCTCACTTATTATAATATGTTGAAGCAGCGGGGCCAAAATTCAAAATAAAGGAAATCGGCACCAATAAATCGATTTATCAATCTGAATCCAGCATCATACAGATTTTCATTCAAAGATTTGGTGGGTGTGGCCTAATTCATCCCCTAGACGTATTAAAACAAACAACACCAAGGAATACTGAGATCTAGGATTAAGAAATTTACTACCAATATGCAGCGTCTCAAGACCTACAGAAAAATCTCTCTGAGCCCCAGAAAGAAAAACATGATGTACTGCAACTTACTATAGACACATATCAACAAAATTTGGTAAGATATTCTCGATTATGTTTGGTTACAAAACAATTTAATAAATACTTTTCACTTGGTCCAAAGCTGCTTCCACATCTGAGCCAACGCTGGATGTGATGGGACAATAAACAATGTGGTCTTTATATAGCTTGCTGATATTTCCCTTGAGCTTCTTCTTAACTAGTTTCTTAAAGGCTTTATCTGCTCCAAAGGTTTCACCTGTAGTGACATACTAAATACACAGTTAAACAACAAAGGGACAATTACCATATAAAATAATGCCAACAATGGGATTTCAACAAGACATGATTGTAGGAAAAAGAACGATGTCGTGTCTCTGCTTGTTTTACATCTGTTACCTCAAGTTCCTATTTCTTACATTTCATCAGCTTCATCATAGGTGCATTTTGTTGTTCTTACCTGCGTTTTTTCTGAAAAATAAAACAGTATGAAAAGTGAATCATTATAGAATTATTCAGTGTCAGTTTGGTATTAATATGAGCAGAGATGATCACTCACTAATCAGCTTTTTCCGCATCTTGTGGAACCCTAGCACAAATAAATACACATTAACATTAATTAGTTACATCCATCTTTCCATTTGAGCATTTTTAGAAGTACAGTGGCTGGCAAAAGTATTCCTTGAACTTTTCCCTGTTTTGATACATTACAACCACAAACATAAATATATTTGTTTGTTCATAAACATATTTAATCGTACTTCAACAAGGAAGACGAAGTGGTGTACAATTGTACAGTAGAAAAGAATTATCAATGATACAAAACATATTTTTTTTACAAATAAAAACTGAAAAGTGCGGTGTGCAAGAGTTTGTGAACAGCAGTTTTCACATCTTGCCACAGATTCTTGATTGTGTTTAGGTCTGGACTTTGACTGGGCCATTATAACACATGAATATGTTTAGTTTTAAACCATTTCATTGTATCCCTAGCTTTATGCTTAGGGTGGTGGTCCTGCTGGAAGGTGAACCTCCACCCCCGTCCAGTCTCAAGTCACTGCCTTGTGTTTGGCTCCATCAATCTTCCCATCAATTCCAACCATCTTCCCTGTTCTTCGTGAAGAGAACTCCCCACAGTATGATGCTGCCACCACCAAATTTGGGAGTGGGGACCGTGTGTTCAGAGTGATGTGCAGTGTTAGTGCTCCACCACACAAAACAAGGCCGAAAACATCAGAAAGTTCAATTTTGGTTTTGTCTGACCAAAACTCCTTCTTCTACATGTTTGCTGTTTCCCCAACCATTGGCTTCTGCCAAACTGAAAATGGTTTTGTTTTAACTGCGACTTTATTCTTGCCACTCTCCCATGAAGACCACATTTGTGCATTGATGACTAACAGTTGTCCTGTGGACAGATCCTCCCACCTGAGCTGTGGATCTCTGCATCTGGTCCAGAGTTACCATGGGGCTTTTGGTTGCATCTCTGATCAGAGCTCTGCTTATTCAGCCTGGAGGTTTAGATGGACGACCTTGTCTTGTAGGCTTACAGTTGGGCCATACTCTTTCCACTTTCAGATGATGGATTAGACAATTAGATGTTAAAAACTTGGTAAATTGTTTTTATGTCCTAACTTTCTCCTCGGCCTGTCTGATGTGTTTCATGGACTTCATGATTCTATTTGCTCCCCAAT
>NW_006800596.1:49722-53558 GCF_000485575.1 Poecilia formosa | reverse complement strand
GTGAAACGGTGACTGGGACCATTGAGGGAAAGTAAGTTTCACATTTGCTCAAAAGCCCCCTGGTGGTTGAAGAAAAATCCACATTTAAACCGGAAAATACAATATATGAAAAAAAAAACACTGAATGCTCTCTGGTATGAGGAGGCGGGCCGGATCCAGCATTGTTCAGGGGGCCGGACCAAATGACGTGGCGGGCCGGATCCGGCCCGCGGGCCGTAGTTTGGGGACCCCTGCTCTAAGGCATCACAGAGCAGCTGGGTTTGTTCTGACATTAGGTCACATACAGGTGGACTTTATTTAGTCATTAGCTGTCAACAGGCAACTTCTGAAGGCACTCAGAAGAAAGGGGGCTGAATACTTTTGCACACAACACTTCTCAGTTTTGTAAAAACTCTTTTGAATCATGTATATAACATATTTATAATTGTAATACTTTTTTTAATTTGCCTTTACAGAAAAAAACTGTCTGTGCTGAATTACTGTGATATCAGCTGCTTAAATTCACACTGTTCCAAAACAAAGCAGTGAGAACCACACCGAGGATAAAGATTGATTCATTTATTTGTTAAATGCATATTAACAAATAAATATGTAAATATGCATTTTTATTTATTGGATTGTGACACTTCTGACAGACTGGCAACCTGTCCAGGGTGACCCCGCCTCTCGCCCGGAACGTTAGCTGGAGAGGGACCAGCACCCCTCCCGACCCCAAAAAGATGGATGGATGGATGGATGGATGGATGGATGGATGGATTGTGGCACGTTTGGCTTTCCATACCTGTCGTGGTCCAAATTGTTGGCATAATATTAGAGGCCACGTATTACGTGACATTTTTAGAATGGACCTCTAAATGCTGTACGTTGAACCTTTCTTAGCTTTCTTTAGAGGTTCTACAGCAGCAACTTAATTCTGTTCATCTCCAGCCCAGATCCTGTGAGCCTCGGGGAGAAACAGTAGGTGGAGCGGAGCGTGAACTGAGTGGCTCTACCATTACCCAAAGCAGAGTCACCATCACTGTAACGACACCGCAGGGGTAACAGTTTGAACGTAGAGAAGACGGTGAGTTATAGTCATAAATGCAAGTGAATGTCCAAGTTTTAAGACGAAATCAAAGCTTCCTTGATCAGCTACATTTCTCACATAAATTCCTTTCCTTTTTAATAACAAAAAAATCAACACAGCCCAAAATGACTGAAAAATCTTGTCTCCTACCTTTGTTGTTGGTGCTGCACTAAGAGAACTCTTTCACTTTAGGACAAACCGCGTCGTTTACAGGAAGCTTGTGTGGCAGGAAGAAGGTGGAGGCTGCAGCTGCTGGCAGGGTGATTGCAAGTGAGCCAATGGCGCCAGAGGGCGCTCAGTATAAAAGCAGAGGTGAGCTGCAGACTGACGCTGTCTGTGTGCCGAGTACAGATGAGGTTGGCCTGATCGGTAGGTGGATTCAGTGACAAACCTTATTTTTATCCCTTTGTTTTAAACTTTTTATTATTATTATTTCAGTTCTTTCAGTTCAAAATGACTGAAAAAACTTAAACCATTAGAAATTACCACTGTATAATCATCCATCCATTTTCTTTACACCCTTGTCCCTTATTGGGGTCAGGAGGGTTGCTGGTGCCCATCTCCAGCTAATGTTCCAGGCAAGAGGTGGGGTCACCCTGGACGGGTCGCCAGTCTGTCACAGGGCAACACAGAGACACACAGCCATGCACACACACACACCTAGGGGCAATTTAGACAGACCAATTAGCTAAAGCATGTTTTTGGCCTGTGGGAGGAAACCAGAGTACCCGGATGCACAGGGAGAACATGCAAACTCCATGCAGAAAGACCAGGGCCGGGAATCCAACCCAGAACCTTCTTGCTGCAAGGCAACAGCTTGTGCATTATCTACATTATCATCCATTTATTTCACTTTTATTTGAATGTTATTTTTACTCACAAAAATGCACTAATTTTCTCACTGATGCTTTGAATCTTTTTTGCACACCACCTTGAAGCTGTAGTATGTAACATTTATAGAAAATATGTTCTTTACTCTTTTGTTTCGACGTAAGCAATTTTAAATATTTTTTGCTGTTTTTAGTTTCTCAATGGTTTCCACTTAAGTATATTTCATAAACTTTATGTTAAAATCTATTACCTTTTAAGTAATTGTTTTGACCTAAGCGTTACTGTACTTAAGTACAATTTTCGTGTATCTGTACTTTACTTAAGTAGATTTAATAATGGGTACTTTCTACTTTTACTCCACTACATTTTACAGTAAGTATCTGTACTTTCTACTTCACTACATTTCTACAAAGTCGTCGCGTTACTCGTTACATCCAAGTCGCATTGAGCTTTTTTTCCGTTAAAATGTGAAGTTCAGGTTCTTAAGGTGGTGCCGTAAAATCCAAGCAATAACGTGACTTAGTGTCTGTTGTCACCCATCGCCTCCACCTTTACTCGCACGCGGAGCTCCAGACATGCGCAGTGGTTTCCTCTGATCGTCAGTAATGTAATAGCGCTGCATAAATCATAAGATATGGCGACATGTAAAATCAGCAGCGCTTCGCTTTCACAGACGGTGGGGACTTAGTCCAACTTTTAGCGTCACTTGAAAGGAAAGCTTAGAGAAAGGTAAGATCTGTGGACGTGATGCTAGCAAAGCTAGCTGTACAGACTGAGACACATGTTGCATCTGCGATGAAAAAAAGTTGTCACTCATGCACTGAATTATTGTGTGGAGGTGTTGACTGAGGTGTCGCAAATATGGGACAACGCTGTGACCAAAGTCTGCATTGATATGACATTTAGGAACGATCCGATTCTTCTGGACGGATCTTTACTGATTAAATTTATTTCAGCTGTAAATATTTAATATCTAGGTGTTTTATGGGTATGTGGATCTTTCAGATCAATTTGAGAAGCAATTTTGAAGGTAAAACTTAATTTTTTGTGTCACGTAGCGCGGGGTGCTGGTCTTGACTTGGTCTCGGGTTCGGTGGTCTTGACTACAACTCTGCTTGGTGGCTCCTTGGTTGCATGTCCTCCCTGCCCACCTTCTTTCCATCCCCTTTCTGATGGATTTCTTTAAAAATAAAGCCACTAGTGGCAAAAAAGTGAAGTTCATGCTACGTTAGGACAGGAGACAAGATGTTTCCATCCCTGAAATTATGATGCATAGAATCACATATCTAAGCCTAAACTATGTTACAGAGTAAAACACAACATGCTTTATCTGTGGCATTGTTCATTAAAATGGCACATTTCTAATGTATTAAAATTAAATACGATCGGTTCACTTAATGATATTGTATTAGGGATTAGGTAATGCATTCAGCAAGTACTTTTACTTTTAATACTTAAGTATTTTTGAAAGCCATTACTTTTTTACTTTTACTTAAGTACAACTGTTATTGTGGTAGTTTTACTTTTACTTGAGTACATTTTTGTCTGTGTATTTGTACTTTTACTTAAGTACATTTTTTGAGTACTTTCTCCACCACTGGACCTAAGTAATCTTAATCGGTTTTGCTGTGTTTAGCTCCTCCATCTCCTCCACGTAAGTAGAACTTATTTATTCAGGTTTTTAAACAAAAAACGTGTTTTTTTGTTACTTTATAAATTATCACGTTAACTGTTGGATTGCTTGACAATCTGTATATGATCCATCATGGCAAATAACAAAGAGAACAAAGAGAGAGGCCTTCAACTTTAAAACATTAGTGACATTTTACAGTTTAGTCTTTTTTTACATTATGTTATAGTTAGAACTTCAAAAACTTGCTCCTACAGCTCATCTGAGAAGAATTCATTTTATATACTTGTTTATATATATATATATATA
>NW_006800596.1:46891-49567 GCF_000485575.1 Poecilia formosa | reverse complement strand
CTGGGGATCCCAATGAACTGCATCCTCCCAGTGAAGAACTACAGTCATGAAATTCAGCTGAATCCAGACGTCGACACTCTGATCCTGAGTGCTCTGAGGCTGATGATTGACTTTGGAGACGACTACGCTGACAAACTGTGAAGCCACAAAACTGTTTGTAGGAATATGCATGAAAATCACAGCAGTAATAATATTACAATCTTAAATGTTATGGTTGTAGTAGATGTAAGTGAAAAAAATGATAAGAAACAGAAATAAAGCTTTGGAAATGTGGTGATCTGTGTTTCTGTGTATTTATTTCTTGATTTTTTCTGTGTCCTGTTCCCCTATGAGTCTCCTTGATGTTCTGTCCTCCCTGTTGATTGATCCCAGCTGTGTCTAGTTCCCTGATTACCCTCCCTGTGTATTTAAACCCTGTTGTGTTGTCTTTGTCTCTTGTCGGGTCCTTGTCTAATGTACGTCTGTCTGTCTGTCACTGCACGTCTTGTTCCTCGGTGCTCCCTGTGTTGCTGACTTTGTTACCTTGGATCTTTTCATTAAACATCTTCTAAATGTCTGCCTGGGCCTACAAGCATCTCTCTCACCGCCAACAATACTAGCAAATCATGATAGGAAACATGAATCTGTGTTATTGATCCAAATATTGTTTTCTATGGGTTCTGGGTGGTTCAGTAGAGAAGGTCCACCATGTGCAGAGGCTGCAGCATCAACGAGGACGTCCTCGGTTCAATTCTTGATCTTTGTCCATTCACTGCATTTCTTCTGCTTTTCTCTTCTCAACTCATCCATTTTCCTGTCAAGCAACAAATGTGTTTCACTAAAATAAAATTCTCAATAATATTCTAATTTATTTAATTGATCTGTATGTAGAAAAGGGTTTGACACAAGAAGAATGTGTGTTTGTTCTATAAAGACAATATATATTGTGTACAATTATTTTTAACAAAAAAATCCTTTGTATAGTCTGGAGTGTTTAGTAAGCAGATGCGTAGTTGTGTTAAAAAATAGTGAACAGCTTTGAAAAATAAGGTGTGGTTTATCAGAATGGAGCTTGAATAATCCTGGAAATTTCTGAGAAAATGTGACTGTTCTGAAATCATAATGAAAAATGTAGAATACAACATGCAGAAACACACAGAACAGCTCAAACACAGGCTGCAGGGACTCAATGCTGACAATCAAAAGTACCAGTTAGAAGAAAACTATCTGCCTGTGGAACCAGTACTTTTTCATCAATATTAAGGAATTATTGACATAAAAAATACACTTCCTTAAGTGATCTCATCCATCTTTTACATGAGGAATCAGGTTTATCAATATAATTTTCATTTTGGGCCACATGAAGATTATGAATGTCTTAAAGGGCCGGATGTTGTACAATGCTGTAAGTTTATTATTAGTTCTATTACAAAAGTATCCATTCTTACTTTTGTAATTTAGTCAAACTTTAAGTTAACACAAAAAACTGCAAATATCCCAAACAGACATGTAATAATAATAATAATAATAATTTATAATTATATATTTTGCATAACATTTTTTAACTACACTCATATGTTGCTTTGGTTACAAGTGTGTGTTATATTTATGGGTTTTTGTGAAAGAAAAAAAAAATAGAAGAACATGATGGCAGGCAATAAATGAAAAAAGTTGCAGGACGGCCTGTTCTGAATCATGAGGTGTTGCTGTTTTATTGCAACTTGTGATCTCATCCATCTTTTGTTTTCAAAGTTTTACCAGCTTTATGATTTCCCTGATTTCTGGGTCTAAATTTACTAAAAAACAATACAAGAAAAAAATGATACTGTATAACCATGATCCCAAAGTGGATGTAACCTAGATGTAATTTATTCTCATCAATATTGATGGTAGAAATTATATTTTAAAAACCATTTAAAAGATGATAATAAATCTGTGTGCTAAAAAAAGTCAACCCCCTCACACATAAATTGCATAGAGTGTTTCAGATTTTGTTTTTATATTCACTGTCAGTGGATATAAAAAGGAGTTAAATTATATGAGGACACACCTGCTTGATACGCACTTTGAAAAAACACGCCTCTGATTTCCAAACAGCTACTTAAAAATAATAGGAATACCTGTAATCATACTTTTTTAAATGTTGTGACATGGGTGTTGTACATCTTAGGTTACATGTTATGCACCATTCCATATATGCATTCTGTATATTTACATGAGGAATCAGGTTTATCAATATAATTTTCATTTTGGGCCACATGAAGATTATGAATGTCTTAAAGGGCCGGATGTTGTACAATGCTGTAAAACTACCCAGACAAACTGTTAAAATATTGTAGCATTCTTTGCTTTCACCTACTTCTTAAATTTAAATTATAGTTAATTCTAACTATTTAATGTAATTTGGCACTATTAAAATAAAAACAGAGTTCTTACTGCTAAAATAACATTTAAGCACACAACTCTTATTGATGTGGCCCCACATGAAGTCATGGTGGCCTGGATTTGGGGCCTTGAGTTTGACATTAGATGGTGGTAATAAGTCATGTTGTTGATGTAGAGTTATGCCAAAGCAAACTAGTGAAATCAAAGCAATGAACTAAATGTATCATATAATCCAGTGGGTCTTCCTATAAATCACATGATCTATTAAAACTGAAAGTGAAACTATTATCCTTTGAATACCTTTGTACCTGG
>NW_006800596.1:39771-44356 GCF_000485575.1 Poecilia formosa | reverse complement strand
CAGAAACTATTTCTTCTGTGTATTTTCACTCACACAAAAATAGCTAATCTTATAATAGCAATAGTTTTGACCTAAGAAATCCTAATCTTAATCTGTTTTGCTGTTTTCAGCTCCTCCACCATCTCCACGTGAGTATAACTGTAGTTACATCAAAACAAGTTTTTTGCTCCTTTACTAATTATCAAATGAACTTCTGGAACGTTTTACTAATTGGACCCAAGTAATTTATCAAATACAGATTAAATAGCAAATTTTGCTTACTTTTTGCAAGACTAATTCTTTTAGACGTTGCTCTTTATCTTCTATTACAGTTTTAAAAGCTCCATGGAGAGAAATACCCTGGGGGTGAGTAGATTTGTTTCTGTACATCTGCATGTCACCAGTGTGTTTGTTGCTCTTTGCATCATCAGACAGTAAAACAACCAGTTTATAATCCTATCAGGTTTGCTTAGTGTTTTCTAACTTGTTTAGCCTTGCATATTTGAGTAAGTTACTATAAATTTATTTTCAGGTTTTGTCAAAGAAAACAGATAAAACAATGTAAAAGGAACAACAGCTGCACAGTATGTGTCTCTCAACTGTGGCAGAATTGCAGAAAGGTTAAGGAGAAGAGTTGATCAAAGTAGGTTTTTCTGTAAAGATACTTGGAAAAAACAAGCAAACAAAACAAAAAACAAAAGCAATTTTATTTTCACTGACAAAACAAGGAAGGAATGAATTTAAAGCTACTGGACAGCAGAAAACTCCTCACAATACAAGGAATGATCACAAACACACTTGTCTCCAATCAAGTCTGATAATTTATGAACAAAATAATCCAAATTTACAAGTGAAATGTGTAAAAATAACCTCTTCCTCTAACTACCAACATGTAATCTAGCTGCTGATGAAAAAGACAAAAGAATTATATAACAGGTGATGAATCAAATTAATGAATGATCCCTGATGAAATAAAAAGTGGTGATGGATAGAGAGAGACATTCAGATATGAAAATTCAGATATTTAAGCATGAAGAATGACAAAGAACAATAATAGTCACAATATACAATCAACAACTCCTTAGTGAGAGGCATTAAACAAACATATAAAAAGGACAACTTGTCTTATGTAACTGACCTCTTTCAGCTCTTAAACCTCTGCAGTGCCCTGGACATGGTGAGGGTTTCCCATGTTCACACTTAAACATTAAAACGTATCAAATTCATGGATAAGATAATGTGTCATTTCAGAGATTTACTGATTTAAAACAGGATGCTCATATCAATCCTCAAATACAGAACAATTCACTATTTTATTAAGGGATGTGTGTCGCATCTCATTGTGATGATTATCAGTGTTTGAAAAACATGGGAGGTGTTTTTTAATAAACAGCTCCTACATGATTCTAACAAAGTGTAAATGAAGCCCTAAAGGATCGCAGGAGCAAAAAGTTTGTTCTGACAGATAAAATCGTTTTAATTGTAACTTTTATTTTCACATTTTAACAGAAACAAACAGGAACTTCTGCAGTATGTGAAGAATTTTAAATCTCAAAATGAAGAAGTCAAAGCCATCAGGGTTTTACTCTGTGGACCAGTCGGTGCAGGAAAGACCAGCTTCATCAACTCTGTCAACAACGTCCTGCAAGGGAGGATGACCAATACAGTTCTGACCAGCAACATAACCTTTGATCAAAGTTTCACCAAAAACGTGAATATATTGTTTTATTCACATTTTCTAATATCATGACTTTTTACTCGTGTCACCTTGGTGTATCAACTCAGTCTCCACATGTTTGAGTGAAAATGTATCTGATTTATCTGGCAGACTGCATATATATTTCTGCTTTTATTTTTTATTATGTCAGTTTTGGTCCTCCTTTATTTACAGCTCTTCTCACAATTTAAAATATATTTTTTGCAGCGATGCAAGTAATTTGCCCTTTTCTGTCTAGCTCTTGGCGAAGGTGGAATCTTATAGCTGAACTCTCAAGGACTCGCTCTTGATATTTCCACCTTTATCAGAGACTTTATTTGGGAGAACAGGCTGTGAGAGACATGGGCTAATCTGCAAGCACGTCATAGTTACAAACACACTCCCTGACCTCAACGCCTTTGCCAGCATGTCTTTGTTTTTGTCTTGCTTTATGTGCCATATCCTACCCAATGTTGTCTTTTCATCCTAGTTATCAGTTATTATTTATAAACTGAGGAGTACTCACTTTTAACCCAGAAAAGGAATTAGTCACTCTTTAGCTTATTTTTTTTAGAAACAGTGGAGTACTCACTATTTAGACCAATATTATACTTCTTAGATTAATTTTTAGATTATTATACAAAGAGACTCCTATTATTGCATTATTGAATTAGACCGAACATAGAATCCAGAAAAAAAAAACTCTTCCAGAACAGGAACATTTAGTTTTTATTATTACTTAGAAACTGTGGAGTACTCATTACTTTTACAAACTTAGAGCATACATAGAAAGCCCAGAGAATAATGACTTATACTTATCTAGCAACCCTGAACAGGAGCACCTTGTTTACATACTTTAGATCAACATTAGACTCTTTTTCTTCTTTTGCTCTTTCCTTTGGTTTGTTATTTTGTTTGTATTTCCTTTTAATTCCTGTAAAGCACTTTGTATTGCCTTGTGGCTGAAAATGTACTGTATAAATAAAATTACCTTAGCTTACCTTACATAGAAACCTTTTAATCTTTTTTTTCTTTCAGTATAAAACCTATAAATTCAAGAAAGAAGGCAGAGGAAACGTTTATCCGTTTGTTTTCAATGACGTCATGGGTCTGGAGGAAAGAACTGGAGTCAGAACAGACGACATCATACTGGCCTTGAAGGGACACGTAAAGGATGGATACAAGGTATAAATATATCATTTTACTTTTTACTTTTAAAATTAACTTCAATTGCAGCACCACATATCTCAATGGTAGAGCAGGCTCATCACCTTCAGAGGCCACATTCCTCAATGCATCTCTCTTGCTTCATTTCCTGCCCCAGGACATTTACTCCATGTCTTCTCCTGCTCTCTCTATGTTTCTTCCAGTCTAACTACTAATAATTAAAGGCATCAAGAGCAAAAAATTCCTTTAAGAAAGATCTTCATTAGGCACCTAGAAAGCTCAGATCCTAAATTTATCACAGTTGGCTTGCCTTATAAGGTATACACATTTAATACCAATTTGACTTAATACACATCATGTTTTTTCCACAGTTCAATCCTTCAGCTTCTCTTTCTGATGGTGATTTTGGCTACAACTCTTACCCGTCCATCAGTGACAGAGTTCATGTTCTGGTTTACATTTATGACAATAATGCATCATATTTGAAGCCGTCTATTTTACAGAAAATGAGAGAAATCAGAGAAGCAGCCCAGGAGCTGGGTAAGAAACAAATTATACAATCAAATTTACATTTATAAAAATAGTGTAACAATTACCAGCAGTGAGTAAATACTGTAAACACTTTACGTCGTCAATAATATTAATAGGTTGTATAATGCAATGTGTTGCAAAAATGAAATTAAGATTTATCCACAGGTTTTTTTTTAAATTGTGTCATGAAATGTTTGCCACTTTTTATGATTTGCTCCTAACCATAATCTAAGAAGTGTTCTTTGCTGTACTTGTTAAAATATATTTATTTCTGGTAACATAACATAACCCATGCAAAGAAACTCTCTGTATCCACAGGAATCCCTCAGTTTGCGATTCTCACCCACATTGATGAAGCCTGTGGGGAAACAGAAAAAAATCTGAGAAATGTCTACAGGAGCAAACATTTAAAGAGAAAGGTGAGTCTTAGAAACATGAGAATCTCTCTCTCTGTATTAGGCTCTGCATAAACTTTTTTTTTTTTCAACAGATGTGTGATTTCAGCTCCAGTCTAGGGATCCCAAAGAACCACATCCTCCTAGTGAAGAACTACACCAGTGAAATTCAACTGGATCCAGACGTCGACGCTCTGATCCTGAGTGCTCTGAGGCTGATAATTGACTTTGGAGGCAACTACGCTGAAAACAGTGTAAGTCTGCAGAACAGTGTGTGATATGCATGGAAATCACAGCAACATTTTGCTCATCTTTGGTTTCTTAAAGAAAATTATATAAAATTTTTCCTTTTGTCAGACAAGATTGCACTTGTTTAAAGGAAATATGTTTTCATAAAGTTGGTTTAATTTAAAATATACCAATGTTGGGAATCAAAATTTGCATTCATGTTTGGCTTTTGTAATTATTAATAAATATGATTAATATTTTATCACTCACTGCGACAGAGTGGCGACCTGTCCAGGGTGACCCCACCTCTCGCCCGGAACGTTGGCTGGAGAGGCACCAGCACCTCCTGACCCCACTAAGGGACAGGTTAGAAAATGGATGGATAACATTTGATCATCAATGAAATTATTCAGAAAGTCAATGTTTCTTTAGTTGACTCAATGCAGCAATTCCTGTATCTAAGGAATCATAAATCAAACTTGAGGGATTGAATTAAAAAATACTGGACAGATGAAAACTCCTCACATGACGAAGAATGAACTTATTGCCAATTAAACCAAAAGAGCAAAAAAAAAAAAAAAAAAAAAAA
>NW_006800596.1:20690-39761 GCF_000485575.1 Poecilia formosa | reverse complement strand
AGAGAGAGAGAGAGAGAGAGAGAGAGAGAGAGAGAGAACACCCGCAGAGGGGGAGGGGGTGATTTTTTATATATACTGAATATACTGAAGGATCATATCCAATTAATAAACTAACTATAGCAAAAAGTAATGTGGAAACAGAAATATGACTTCAAAAGTAAACAAAACAATAAAAAACAGGAATATATGTCAACATGAACCACAATGCAGCTAAAACACAATCAATCACAATGAGAATGGTCCCTCTCCGGTTAAAGAGATGAGGTGGAGGAACAAAGGAAAGAAGTCTAGAGAAAATGTGCAGATCCAGAGGAGTCTGCCACCGTCGTAAAACTTTACCATGTGCTAATGTGTCTTTGGGACTTGGTGCTGTTTCACAATGAAGTGAATATGTGTGAGGGAACGAGAAAAGAGAGGGAAATAAATGAGAGGGAGAGAAAGAGCTTTAACCCAGCACAGCAACAAAGCATCATGAGAATATCATGGAATACAATCTGCAACACTTCAGCAAGAGGCATTAAACAAATAAATAATAGAAAGACAACTAAGTTGTGCTACTTAACTACCTCATTTCATTACAGGCCTTTAAATGAAACTCTGACTTTATTTGTGAGGTGATCAGACTCACTTAGATTCTTAGTGTGTCTGGGGAGATGAGAAAAAAGTTCAATACCTGACAGCAGCTGCATGACTCTTTGACTATGACTGAGAATTAGAATTGCTTATATGGCAATTATTAATAAACTAGTAATTTAGATTTAAATAGATATATAGATACATATTTTATCTATATATATAGATAAAATATGTATCTATATATATATACATGTATGGATTAAACACAAACAACTCCTCTCTAATATAAAAGAGTTTATTAACAAAATGATTTCAACTTAACAGTGTTTCATTCAACCAACTCTCTAAGCTAGCAACACACATTACTAAAACTTCCAGAGGGTCCCTATACAGGCACTAGAATCAATACCGGGCCCAGTACCAGCATCAAGTACTTGTACTCCTAAAAGCAAGTTGACACTTCAAACCAATACTGCTTTTCTGCAGGATTTTCCTCCTGGGCTGTGTTGTGGTACAGCTCAAAGGCTAAACCACACTTCATTCCAGGTGGTGGTGGTAATACACCAGAAAGTTATTTTTGGATTCTCCACCAAAAATGAAGAAACAAACAAAAACAAAAACAAAAACACACAGAAGAAGAAGAGAGAAGTTAGATGACGAGAGGAGGCGTCAGCATATTTTGGAGCAGAGGTCACTCTAGACTTTTCATTTTCATTCTGGTTGATGAATATTCAACAAACTGAACAGATAATCCACATAGTATCACCATTAAGCTGAATACATTTAACTTTTCCTCTGCAGTGATGCAATTTTTAAATCAGGTGACATTTGGAGTAATCAGAAGTTGGCAAGACTCCATCCATCCATTTTCTTTACACTCTTGTACCATTGAGGTCAGGAGGGATGCTGGTCCCTATCAAACCCAGAACCTTCTTGCTGCAAGGCAACAGTTCTACCAACTGCGCCACTGTGCAGCCGTTGGAAAAGACTCTCTGAATGAAAACTGATCATGCTAACACTTTCCTCTGCCTTCTCCTTATGGTCCTTCAGTACTGGTAGTTTGGACATCAGAAACAACCAATCGGAGCAAGGGGAGTGTCTTAGCTGTCACCCTCACTGACAATGCTAAAATGTGCTGCTCACATGCTCCCACTTGGATGGCGAATAACAGTGGCCATGCTAACTGTTGTTTCTGTAAGTTGTTTCTCCTCCATTAGCACATTGAGCAGCGACTACATGAGCATTACTGACAGCTCTAAGACCCCCCCTCTTTTCTCTGATTGGTTGTTTTTGACTAGTAGACATTTTTGCAGACAGCAATACTAGTTCATGACAGAGATGGAGGAGCTAATTTTTTTTAAAGATTATCTTTCTCAACATACTGTCACAACATGTTGACAGTTTTAAAAAAATGTGCAAAAAATATATATATTTTGTAAAAGTTACATCCTGCAGCTTTTAATGCTTTAAACAAGTAAATTCTTTTGTATTTTTAGAAGAAACAAAAAATTCAATATTTATTGCTTTAAAAGGCTCAACATAAAAAGGTGTGAAACAAAAAGAAAAATACATGGACAACAATTTGGAGGGGAAAAAATGAACTCTTCCTTCTTTGTCTCTCTCATAGCACCGTTTTGTTCCAGCCATGGGGAGTGGTGCTCCAGGTTCACGTAAGTAATACAGGATTGTTTGGTTGAAATACTTCCATCCATCCATCCATCCACACCCACACACTTTTATCCCATTGGGGACAGGAGGAGTTCTGGTGACTATCTCTGGTTGAAATGCATGTAATTAATTAACTGCATAAATTTTCTCTCAGTTTTAAAATACCCACATTATGAAGTGAAACAAAGTTACAGATAAAGCATTAGAAATTAATGTTATAAAATGTAACTGTAAAGAGAGTAAATAGCCACTGTAGCATTTTATCAAATCCAGAGGATTAAGTCCAGAGAACTACAACGCTCTTTAAAGTACATTTAGAGGTTCAGACACACATTAACATGCTGATGGTGGTAAGCTACAATGTAGTCACAGCTGGCTTGAAGCAGCCTGACAAAGGTGAGGCTGCCATCAGCATCACAGAGCCCTCTGACCACCAGCAAGGTGGGTGAAGAATCTTGTCCAAAGACAAAACAAAGGAGACAGACCAAGTGGGGGTTCAAACTGGCAACCCGCTTTTTACAGGAGTAATTGCTACAACTGTTGCCATGTTCACCCTGACTTGCTTTGATGAGCAAAAGAATAAAGTCTAAACGGGCTGAACTGCTGGTGCACTAATGCTGGGAACACATGGATAAAATGTATCAATGCAAGTAAAGAGCCACATGCTGGGCAGGGTGTTGAAATGTAAACACACTCTATACACAATTTCTTGTTCACAAAGATATAACAGGTAGAATCTGGCGGGCCGCCAGGCTTATAATGCACTGGGGGAGACCCCAGGGTTTTTAACTCACACAAAAATGAACTTGTCTTCTCACTGAAGTTATCAAGTCTGCCTTACTGCCTTAAGCTTCATGTAAAAATAGTCAATTTATTAAGTAATAGATTTGACCCAAATAATCTTAATCTTAATGTATTCTGCTGCGTTTAGCTCCTTCACACCCACCACTTCAGTAGAACTTATTTGTTATTTGCTGTTTCTGCTTCTTAATGATCAAATTAACTACTGGATGGTTTGAATAACTCAACCTGGGTAATAAATCAAATACAATCTAAATAGAATTTTTTTCTCACTATTGAGTGTTTTTTAGACATTGCTCTTAATTTTCCATTACAGTTTTAGGAACTCCATGGAGAGAGTTTTCCTGGGGGTGAGTAAATTTATTTTGGTCCATCTGCATGTTACCAATGTGTTTGTTTGTTTTTTGTTTTTTTTGCCTCATCAGGCAGCAGATCACCCAAATGAATCTCAGTGTTGCATGACTCTCCTATTATGTTCATTTTTGAGCTGCAACAATAATGTTCCTGGGTTCATTTGACCCAGGGAAGTTTTAAATATGTAGTCGTCTCAGAATCCACAATTTCCCCGCAAAGCAATTTTTATCTGCTTACTAGCCCCATTGTTAAAAATTTCAATCAACATTTAGAGGAACTCTTAGAGAAAAAGGATAAGTTGTGATAATCCCCTTGTTTTTCACAAAAAACAAAACTGTTTTATTTTTTTAGTACCTACCAGGAAAACCTACAAAGAAAAATCAATGTTTATACTTAAAAATTAAATTTTTATGTACATTTTTTTGGCGCTGTTATCCAGTCAGTCGCCTGGTACTGTATGACCCAATAACCTTGTTCAAGTGATCTACTCCCTGTTTTGGTACCATAGTAGTAAATAATCACACTTGGTTTCTGGTCCTTCAGTGATTTCAGCAGTTTTGTGCAAAGTGCTCACAGGGGCAAAAGTTTCAGCCTCTTTAGGTCAAATATGAAGACAATGTTACAGGTTATGTTGTTCCCCACCGAGACCATTTGCCATTGTATCCTGATTCTTCTCTGAAGCTCTAAAGCTTTCCAGTGTGAACCTGCATGTTTTATGCAAAGCAGACAGGTGGTACAACAATGATGGAGGAGCTTAAAGTTAACAAACTGAAGGTTATGGCTGGTTCTGGTCTGACTATGTTCACAGACGAATCTCAGGAGGTACTCAGGGAGACCATGAAGAGAGGGAAAACACAAGGAGTAGCACTGGGGTCACGTAGTTCACACAGAAAACTACACAGAAGTTCACAAGGAGGGCTTGATGTTACCACATGGGTTAACACTCAGGCAAAGACTGACTGGTAACCAGCTCCTTATATCTAGAGTGTAATGAGTCTGGAGGAGTTGCAGGTGTGCAGGGAATCAGCCCTCAGTCCTGGCTCACATTGGCGCCCTCTGGTCGCTAATATGGTCGCTACCTGCTGGGAGTGTAGAGCCATAGAAAAAACACAATTTCCTAACAATCTATTTAACTAGAGTTATTGCCTTACTAGTAGGCCCTGGCTCTGTCTTTATGATATGATTTATTATATGATGAGATATGATATGACTTATATTATATTATATTATATTATATTATATTATATTATATTATATTATATTATATTATATTATATTATATTTGTGCATAGGTCCCAGCATCTCCAGGGCTATCAAGTTTTTATTTCTGGCCATCAGTTACTGAAAATCTGAAAATACTCATACCACATGTATCTGAAGTGTGTAATATTTTAGGACTTCCTTGCAGAGAATATTTATATGTTTGGCCCCCTGCCTCCTCCTCAGACTTTAAAAACAGCCGTTATCAAAACACTGGTAAAAAACAAGCAATCTGGACAAATACTCAACAGATGCTTAGAATAATTCAATGTGTGCATGTGCCATAACTTCCTCCAGGTGAACAGAAACTAAACTCAAGTTATTATCTTTGGACCAACAGAGGAACAATATAGAGTCAACACAGCTTCAGTGAAACTAGCTGTAATAATTGACCCCAGACTTCACCCAGGCCTGAAGTCTGGGTGTGGTGGTGAACTCCGACCTGAACATTCAGAAACACATAAAGACAGTTACAAAGCCAGGGTGCTCTGCATTCCCAGAACCAGAACCTGTCTTTATTTTACAGTGACATTCCACTGAACTGACACCATCCATCCATTTTCTAACACCCTTGTCCCTTAGTGGGGTCAGGAGGTGCTGGCGCCTCTCCAGCTAACGTTCCGGTCCAGAGGCGGAGTCACCCTGGACAGGTCACCAGTCTGTCGCAGCTGAACTGACACAAATGAGAAAAAATACATTTTACTGCAGCAATACATATGTATCATATGTCGATCTCTAGATAAAGTTTCATTGTAAAGAAATGACAACAACAATGAGAAGAAAATGACAAAGCCAATAAAGTCCATGAGTAAAATTCAAAATGTTACAGAGCTGCTTCTATTAATGTCAAGCCTAATGGTATTAACATGGGCACAAAGAATAACAATGAGAAATAAAGACAGAAAATAAATGCTCCTTAAAACAAAGAGAAATGATTAGTACCTTTTATACTAAGGAGTTCAATAAGCTTATTATTGTTATGGTCTGAAAAACATATTTCTTTTTACAGACATAGACAAGATAATGGATCGTTCAAGGCAACTTGGAAGAACAGGGGAAAATCTGACTTGTCTTGATTTAAAACAAGACGCTCACATCAATAATCAAATACAGGATAAACCATAATAAAATTACTCAAGTGAAAGTATAAAATACTGTGGTGATTACTGGAAATGTTTGACAAACTTGGGAAGTGTTTTTTCTAAATGGCCGCTACATGACTCTTAACAAAGTGCAAATGAAGCCCTAAAGGATCTCAGGAGCAGTAAGTTTGTTCTGGCAGATTAAATCACTTTAATTGTAACTCTTATTTTCACATTTCAACAGAAACAAAGAGGAACTTCTGCAGTACATGAAGAATTTTCAACCTCAAAATGAAGAAGTCAAAGCCATCAGAGTTCTGCTGTACAGCCCAGTCGGTGCCGGAAAGTCCAGCTTCATCAACTCCGTCAACAACGTCCTGCAAGGAAGAATGACCCATGAAGCTCTGGCCAGCAACATAACCTCTGATCAAAGTTTCACCAGGATGGTGAATATATTGTTTTTCTTTTTTATAAAAAACCCATTCACATTTTCGAGTGTTATGATGTTTTACTCATGTCAACTTGGTGTATCAGCTCAGTTTCCACATCTCTGAGTGAGAAGTTAGCTGATACTTTATATTATAAAATGTAAAATTAGTTTTTATTACACATTCACTCTCTATCCACAGTGCACCTTTAGAGGTTGAAATCTACACCAATATTAGAGTAACACCTTGTTCAGATTTTTGTTTTGCAAAACAAATTTAAGTTTATAAATAAAATAATTTATATAGTTTGAAGATTTGCAGCTCCTACAATAGTTTAAGATATATTTTTTGCTTCTACTTGTGTACGGCCTACATAAAAACTTTTTTTCTTTCAGTATCAAACCTATAAATTCAAGAAAGAAGGAAGGAGAAACTTTTATCCTTTTGTGTTCAATGACATCATGGGTCTGGAGGACGGAGATGGAAGAGGAGTCGGAACAGACGACATCAAACTGGCCTTGAAGGGACATGTGAAGGATGGATATAAGGTATAAATATATACTAAATATATATTATAGTAAATAATATGAGTAAATAATATATATATATATATATATATATATATATATATATATATATATATATATATATATATATATATATATACAGGATATATAATAATTATACTATATAATTATTATATATTATATATAATCATTTTTAACAATCACCTAAAAGGCATGTTCTATTTGGCTTAGATTCTAAAACTCGATCACATTTATCTTGCTTTATGTGAAACTATATATCACCATACAGATATTTTTTTTTATAACTGTGTCATTTATTTCCACAGTTCAATCCTTCATCTCCTCTTTCTGAAGATGATCTTGACTACATCTCTTCCCCGTCCATCAGTGACAGAGTTCATGTTCTGGTCTGCATTTATTCTGCTAATGCATCAGAAATGAGGTCATCAGTTTTACAGAAAATGTGCGAAGTCAGAGAAGCAGCCAGTGATCTGGGTAAAAAACAAATTATACAATCAAATTTATATTCAGGAAAGTAATGCAGTCATGTACACAAGAGAACAAAACTCTCCAGCTTGATTTTAACTAGTATAGTTGGTTGTATAATGTAGGAGGAAAAGTTGTATAGAAAAAATTAAGATAAAATTTTTCTGCTTTATCTTTTTTTTTCCATGTCTTATTTCCAGATTTTCCAAAATGGCTCTTATGGCATCTGAGAAGCATTGTTTTGATGTAGCTGGCCAGATATATTAATTGCCAATAATCTCAAAAGAAACTCTCTGTATCCACAGGAATCCCTCAGCTGGCGATTCTCACCCACATTGAGGCAACCTGTGGTGAAATAGAAACAAATATCAGAAACGTCTACAGGAGCAAATATTTAAAGAAAAAGGTGAGCTGGAGAAACATAAGAATCTCTCTCACTGTATTAGACTCTGAATAAACATATTATTTTTCAACAGATGGGTGACTTCAGCTCCAGTCTGGGGATCCCAATGAACTGCATTCTCCCAGTGAAGAACTACAGTCATGAAATTCAGCTGAATCCAGACGTCGACACTCTGATCCTGAGTGCTCTGAGGCTGATGGTTGACTTTGGAAACGACTACACTGACACACTGTAAAGCTACAGTAGAAAGTGTCATCTAGTCAGTAGTATCTGTTTTAAGTAATCTTTTTTTTTCGTGTAAACACCAGAGAAATGGCAACAGAGAGCAAAAATACACTGTAAAACATAATTTATCCATTCTGAAAAAATATATGCAAACTCATTGCCTCAAAACTGTTTAGTTTTCATTAAATTAACAGACTGGGTAACATTAACTTTTCAATTTCCTTCCTGGTTTTACTCAGAACACGAGCAGCAGTGTTCTGGATCAGCTGCTGTGAAGACGCTGTTGCAGTAATCAATGCGATTAAAGATAAAAGCATGGATTAGTTTCTCTAGATCTTGCTGAGACATTAATCCTTTAATCCTGGAAATGTTCTTCAGGTAATAGAAGACCAACTTTGTAACTGTCTTTAGGTGGTGCAGCTTCATGCAGTAAATATGTCTAAAACAATAGCTAATAAGAGCTGAACTTCTCCGGCTCATTCTTGGTGAATTGACAGATGAAGCTTGGAGTCTATTTTCACCTTTAAAAAATTATTTTGTGACAAAGTGGTTTAATTAGATGCTGCTTGAGGTGGCATAATGCATTGTGGGATACCTTGCTGGCCAATCCCCATTGTCACATTACTTTAAATTAACTAAGTTCATTTTAAAAACATTTTTACCTCAAAAGGTCCTGAGCGTATTTTAATAAAATCTGTATTATAACTAAGTAAAGAAAAAAGTTATATCCATTTAATTTATATGTTTAAAGTCAACATTCTAATTCACTAAACACCTAAAAATTCACCAGACAGTTTGAGTGTTACAAAACCTGGAAAAAAGTCGAGTTATATTTATTCATCTTTTTCAGTTGAATAAAATGTTATAATTTACAGTGTGGAGTCTGAAGAAAGGAAGATGAAGATGGAGTGAATAAAGGTGAGAAAAAAAGAGGAAGATGAACAGGCAGAGGAAAACCTGGGGTAGAGAGAAATAGAAACATGTTCAAATAAAGCAGATGCCACACCGACATAAACCATAAACATGCTGGATTGACTTGTTTTTTAAATGATATTCATCAGGTTTCCCTATCAGTTTTGAATTGCTAAACGTTTGTAAAAATGAAGACACTCTCATAAATGTCTGCCTTTCAGAGATTCAGAATGTGAAACATGCATTGTTCACTGGGTTATTGCTTTATGGACTCTATACATTTCAGATGATGCTTGACCTAAAGAGATATTCTTGTATTCTTAAAATAGATTTTCATTCTTAATGTAATCTTAAATGTTGGTGTTTTATTCGCTGTAAGCTGAAAATATCACAATGAATTGAAATAAAACCTTGAAAACATCCGTGTGTGATTGATATATTTTACTGAAGTAAATGAACTTTACAATAATATTTTACTTTATTTATTGCAGGAACATATTTTACCCAAGAAGAATGGGTTTTTGTTTGATCCACTGCCCAGTCATTTTATGAACATTTCAGCAACCATGACACAGTTCCATGAAACAGAACATGAACATCCACGTCAACATCTTTGATTGTTTCAGACCAATTTGTCCCAGCAGTGGAGTGGTCAGGATCTCGGGTGAGACCTTTATCACCTGTTGAAACAAGAAAGAAATGCTCAAAGTAACTTTTTGAAATATGTGTGTGTTTTATATTTTCATACTTTTCACAGTTTCCAAGGCTGCTTCCACATCTGAGCCAACATGACAGATAACAATGAGGTGTTTCTGCTTCTTGCTGATTTTTCCATCGAGCTTCTTCTCAACTTGTTCCCTCAAAGCTTCATCTGCCCCAAAGGTTTTGCCTGTAATGACAACCTAAACACACAGTTAAACAACAAAGGGAAAGTGATGATAGAAAATAATAACAGGTTTTCCATGTAAAAGATGCAGGCCTGCCTACAGATCTGGTCCAAGATAAGACTAGAAAAAGAACGATGTTGTGTCTCTGCTTGTTTACATCCGTTACCTTAGGCTCCTTCTTCTTATGTTTCATCGGTGCTTCACCATCTGTGTGGGTT
The DNA here is from genome assembly GCF_000485575.1 of Poecilia formosa. Lineage (NCBI taxonomy): Eukaryota > Metazoa > Chordata > Actinopteri > Cyprinodontiformes > Poeciliidae > Poecilia > Poecilia formosa. Next base: position 29,934 of record NW_006800596.1, on the reverse strand, counting down.
TCGTTGCTTCTATTTGAGCCATTTATGAAAAATAAAAGAGCATAAAAAATGAAGTTACATACAATACAATGCAAGTTTCATATTTGTATGAACCAAGATCCTCATTCACTATTCAGCTCATTCCCCATCTTGTGGCTTCCATTCATTCATTAGATTATATTGAAGTGGCTCCAAAATGAGTTAATATTTAAAAGGAAAAAATAAAGAACAAATAACTGACAGGTTCTGTTAATGACACTTTAATATAATATTGAATAGAAAATGTTGAATATGATTGTACTCGACTGGAAAACTACCTTTATGACACAAGTTATTACTTATATTTATCTGTGCAGTAACAGCTTAAACATGGACAGGCTAATAACATGAGGTCAATTAGCTTTGAAATAAATTAGTGAACATAAATTTATCCAGACATAAATTTGTTCACTAACAAGAATAAAATAGTTAAAAAGCTTCATTCTTACATTTGCTGTGTTACTGCTGAGACCGACAGGTTATTTGTAAGAGAAATGTTTCACTTTCACTTATGGATTTATGTCAATCACATGGTTTACAGGAAGCCCAATTAGTATTATTATTATTATTATCATCAGGGCATTTACAGCTTACTTTGCAGAGCCACATGACTCAGCAACAAGGTTCTGCAGTGTGAAATCACGGAGCGGTTGGGAGAACGCCCAGAGATTTAACTCAAGTAAGAGTCTCACTAGGTAAACATATTTTACTCAAATTAAAAGCAAAACATATTCATCCAAGAAATAACTAAAATATGAGTATATGTACAGTAAAACTAAAGTAGTTAAAACTGTTACTTACATACAGAATAACTGATCAGAACACCAAGCATTAACATCAGACAAAATATAGTTATGTGAAAATTCTGGTATTTTAAAGACTAAAATGAAAATAATTCCTACAAAAAACAGAATTATAAAACATCAAATTCAGGCAAAAACAAATACTTTTCCAAATCAATATCAATGTAAAACTCATGAAACTAAAACTTACAGTAGGCAGTGCATAGATGTTTGAACAAGATCAAGTATTTTCAGTGACAATATCTACAGTTTACTGTGTTTTCACTTGACCTCTTAAATGGCTCAGAAGATAGAAAATAACGTTAGAAAAACAAAACTTGTGTACAAACAGGAAGACTGACATGAACATAAACTCTGGGTTTGTGTCTCATGAACTTTTGATATTCTTTAATTTGAGAAGTTACTTAATGTGTAGAAACTCCTGAGAGTTTCCTGAAAAAAAAGGTAGTGATACTTCATAATAATATGACACAAGTAAAAGTAAAAAGCATAATGTCGTGAAAGTACTCCTAAAAGTATTTTCCCCCCAAAAAATGTTACTCAAGAAAATGTAACTAAGTAAATATAATTACTTACGGACAACCTTCAAGTAATCAGTTTGATTTTAAAAGTTGGAAATAAGCCATTTATTTATTTTACCATAACAATGTACTGAAATATACGAAATACAGAAGATGAGTGCACTTCATCGGGCGACTGTGGCTCTGTGGGTAGAGTAGTCGTCTGGTGATCTGTAGGTTTGATTCCAGCTTCCTCCTGCCCCAAATTGCCTACTGATCTGCACATTGGTGTATATATTTGTGAGTGTTTGTGAATGTGACTAGTGTAAAGTGCTTTGAGTGGTCAAAATGACTGGAAAAGCGCTATATAAGTTCAGTCCATTTACCATTCAAGACAACTTTGTAACATTTTACCAAAAACAAAATTTACAATCCGATCTCCAGCTGCTAAATAGACTAACTTTCTTTTTTCTGAAAGTCAATTTGATAGATTTGATATGACATTTTTTTCTTATTACCTTCTTCGCACTCGTTCTCAAAAACAGTTTTAATCAAAAGCAAACAAAACAAAAATTGTTTTAATGCGAGCCTTAGACACTTGTCCTTCTGCTTATTTATTTTCAGCCAAATCAGGCTACCAGCAACAAGGCAGTTAAATGTGCTTCAGATCATAAAAACATAAAAACATAAAAACTTACATTGACAATGACTATTTGTGAAACCGGTATGTTTACTGCATAACAACTGCAGTAAACTCAGTTTGTAAGTCACTGAGCGTTTCAGTGATTTATGAAGTAACAGAAGCATTTTACATTTTACACCAGCAGCAGCATTCTGGATCAGCTGTAGTTGGAGGATTTTTTTAGGCAGACCTGTGAAGACACTTGCAGTGATCGATGTGACTAAAGATAAAGGCATGGATGAGTTTCTCTAGGTCTTGCTGAGACATTAATCCTTTAATCTTGGAGATATTCTTCAGACGATTGAAGGCTGACTTTGTAACTGTCTTAATGTGGCGCTGAAGGTTCAGGTCAGAGGTCATCACTACACCCAGATTTCAGGCCTGATCTCTAGTTTCCAGCTGTAATAACAGAAGCTTCATCTTGAAGACAGAGCTAGCTCTACCTAGACGTTTTGCACAGCTGAATGGTTGCCATGGAGATTAAAGGATTTCACAAACATGCATGAAAAAATCAAGGCAACATTCTAGGTATGTTTTTGATGAGGGAACATTATAGTATGATGTGAAGCTCAAAAGAGTTAAATTTTCAAAATACTGTCCCTTTAAATAAAAAACTTTAACTCATGACTATGACTGCAACATCATTTATGTTACATATTATTTAGTTTCCACGTGCATTCTACGTGCAATAAACCTGTTTTATGCTATAAGACTGTAGCAATAAGACTTCGCTCTGCAGAAAGAAAGAAGTGAACCAGAGCAAAGTACCAACATGTTATCTAGTTAACCATTAATTGGGTCGTCTTATAAATCAGACGAATTACTCAAACTAAAAGTGAAACCAAAACTATCCTATAAAAACTTTGAACTCTTTCTTTTACTCCACTTCGACAGTCCTCCTGCCCTGCAGCTCATCACCTGTTCAGGTAGGAAAAATGCAGTTCAGCTGCACTGACTGATGAATTTATGCGTTTGGGAACTTTTAGACAATATATTTAATTTATTTTCTATTTTAATTGTTTGAGCTGGTCAGTGTTTCTGATAACATGTTGGAGTTTGTCTTGGTAAAAGCTACAAATAGGCTCTTTCATATTCTTATAACATTTAATTATAAAATTTTTAGCATTAAAAAAAGCTCTAAACAAAAAGACATTTAACAAAAAGGGAAAAAAAGAAGGTGGAGTGAATAAACCTAACTTTTCATTTGTTCTCTCATAGCTCATTGATGGGGAATCAGCATCCAGCACCTCGTAAGTATTACAGGATTGTTTGATAGAGGAACATATAGCCTAATATATACTTTAACTATCAGTTTTAAATCACTCCAGTGAAACGAAGTTACAGTTAAACATTGAGTGATCGTTATTCGATCGAACTGTAGATCTTAGCTGGACTTAAGATTTCATTTCATTTCCACTTTATTTAGATGCATTTTGATCCATACAAGTTAAAGAAAATACATGTTGCACCCCTAACATTTTTAAACAGCTTAGATTACAGAACTAAACAATTTGTGTGATGTCGTTTCTGGAGTATGAATAAGAGATTTAGCAACTTGTGTAGTCATTATCCTAGATTTCTATGAAACATGCTCAATACAGCAAAACTAAAAAAGAAAACACAATGAATGGAGTGCATTGTGTTCTGCGAAATATTTAGTGGCATTAAGATCTGGTTGCTTTGTTTGTATGGAGTTTATTATCTATCCACATTTTCAGTTTATTTAGTTCATTATTTATGCTATGTATAGGATTACAATAGCTGGCATTAGAATAAAATATAAAAAGGCCATCTGCAAACAAATGCATTTAAAAATGTAAATGTGGGGTCCAGTACAGCTCCCCGTGAGACCCTGAAAGCACCATGCAGACACTTTGATTTAAACTCACCCATGAGAACATGACAGAGATGTTATGAAATGTTAGAATTTGTAATGTTTAAGTATGCTAAAAGCTATCTATGTAATCATTTTGTGAAAACTTAATAATTAAGATCAATGGGATGATATTCACAGTTTCTTGCTGTTGTATGCCTGGGTAAATTGCTCTTCATTTCATTTTGATTTTGTGAATAAATAATTTAGGAATTATCATGAAATGTTAATGCTTTGAGTCTCCTCAAGGAGTTATGTAATTAGTCAGTTGGCAGGTGGGGGATTAAATGTCACTTTTGTTTTCTGAAAAGAAATGTACAAACCATATACTGTAACTGGATCATTTGAGTCACACTGGCATCATTTCTGCAGTAGTTGTGCTGATCTTCTGTACATACATGCTATAAAACAACTGGGTAATACTTTATAGAAGGGGTGTGGATAAGACTGACATCACACTGTCATAAACATGACATAACTCCTGGCATGAACATAAAGGAGTCTTTATGAATGTTTATGATAGTTGTCATGAAGTGTCATTGGGTAAATGATGACACTTTTAATGCAAAGTTGCATTAAAAGTCCATTAAAAATGCCAACTTTGCATTAAATTATCTTAATTTACAAAGTCATGCAAAGCTGGCATTTTTAATAGACTTTCAATGCAACTTTTAGAGCAACTTTGCATCAAGTTTCATTATTTACTGAATGACACTTCATGACAACTGTCATAAACATTCATAAAGACTTCTTTATGTTCATGACAGGTGTTATGTCATGTTTATGACAGTGTGATGTCAGGCTTATGCACACCTCTTCAAATAAAGTGTTACCCAAAAGGGTAAAAATTGTAACACGGAGGAAAGAACCCGGATCGTGACTGAGGACGTGGCCCTAAAGCCAACTGGTAGACCACTGAAAGATCAAGTGGTCTAGAGTTTCCCAATTAGTTACACCCAGGCAAGTCTGGCTGAGAATGAGGAAACAGAAATAGTATACAAAATATATTTTATTTATAGATTCTTTTACAATTTTAAAAATAGACTTTATTATTCTAATTTAAAACTCAATAAAGCTCACAAACCCAGGACAAGACTAGAAGCAATTGGAACCAAAAACAAATACACACCAAATTAGTAGAAACACAAAATAATGTTAGACAAAAGAAAAACAAACCCCACATTGCCCCTGTCCACGATCCGAACACTCACAGCAACCCGATGAGCACGGCGCTCATGTGACCGAGAGCCAACTCAAACAAGGGACCAAACGAACACACTCAGATTGGCGCGCACACCCGGTGCCTATATACGCTAATGAGCCCGACAACGCTGTGAACGGAAGTGACGGTGGGGAACGGGGCCTAGATGTGTTCAAAGGCCCAAAACGGGTGGGAATTTACAACCACTGGATGTAAACTATGTTTTCCAGTAAAACCATCCGGTTACACAATCATGGGGTGGACATTTTGAATATGTCAAAAAAATCTTTCTAATTACACTAAAATATTAAATGTGCAAGAAAATGATGAGGGAGTGTTATTTTCTTATTGCAGAAAGTCCACAAGTATTCTTGTAATAGCACGCTAAATGGTGTAGCAAGCAATAAAATGAAACCTAACAATTTAGTAATCAAAGCACGTAACAAATTCCCGTCTAAACGGAAGATTGTACACGCTCAAGATAGTTTAATTATTTTATAAATATGTAGAAATGAGTATATTAACAGCCTGTCTTAATTTCATTTTGAATGAAAAAATAATAATAATAATAATAATAATAATAATAATAATAATAATAATAATAATAATAAACGATCAGGCACGTCAGCTTAAGATTGCGGACACACACAAAAATAACATTTGGGCCCAAATGATTAATTCGTCTTTGTCCAAAAAACTAAAGAAAAATAAGGAAACATCTCAGCGGGTCGGCGTTTGTACTCCCGGGCAGTCTCCAGGCCTGGAGCGTACATCGCCCCAGAGGCGCAACTGCACATTATTCAGGTGGATGCGAAAACATAAATCGCACCGCTGCACCTGCTGTCAAACCCATATGTATCTTTTTTTATAAGTTCGAGTAAAGTTGTGACCCAGATAATTTACTCTATGGACTTTTTACAGTCAAATACAAGACATTCTTGTAAATACAAACACTTTATTTGTATTTCATTCATTTATGTTTTAATCTCTGTGGTTAACCCTCCCCCTGTTTTATCATTTAGGTCCTCCGCCTCCCCCTCAGCCGGCTCCCCGTAAGTACTTTTGCTTTTCACTCTCACACAAAAACACACATGTTCTCACTGGACAGTTCAATCTGTTTTAAATTCTGCCTTAATATACGGCAAATCACAGATTTAACGTCACCAACTACTCCATGAACTTAATGTAAAAACCTATCACTTTTTAATAAAAAATTTGACCTATGTAAACTTAATCAGTTTTTTTTTTTTACTCTATTTAGCTCCTCCACCGTGTCCACGTAAGTTCAGTTATTTATGCAGGTTTTTACACAGAGAAAGTGGTTTTCATCTTGTTGTTGTAATTATTATTATTATTATTATTATTATTATTATTATTATTATTTTTTATTATTATTATTATTATTATTATTATTATTATTATTATTGCTTAAGTTTGATTGCTTGTGCAGTACCTGTGTATTTACATAAAATACAATATCAGCAGCAAATTATTCTGACTATTGCAAGACTGATTTTTTAAGACATTATCTAAATTCTCCATTACAGTTTTAACAACTCCATGGAGAGAAATAAAATGGGGGTGAGTACATTTGTTTCTGTACCTCAGCATGTTGCCAGTGTGTTTATTGCTCTTTCACAGTCTCTTCTTTCATATCTTAACAGTGGAGGAATTTATCAAACACAGCCCGGGTCACTTTCCCTTACACAGACATCTACATTCCCCCTATCAACGTCTCAGACAGACTGGACTTTGTCGAAAAACAAAATCTCACTATGATCAATGAAACTATAACCACAACAACCCAGACATCAGACCAAATCATCCCAATGTTTGTGACTCTGCATTGAAAACAGTGAACAAGTGATGTTATGTAAATAAGACACAAATTTTCAGTTCATTTGGAGCCAGGTTAAATAAAAGGAATTTAAAAAAAAAAGTTACACAAGTAAATGTAATTGAGTAAATGTAACTAGATACGACTTAATTCTGATTTTAAGGGATGTGGGTCTTACCTCATTGTGATGATTACTGGAAATGTTTGACAAACTTGGGAAGTGTTTTTTGTAAATGGCCCACATGACTCTAACAAAGTGCAAATGAAGCCCTAAAGGATCCAGGAGCAGCAAGTTTGTTCTGGCAGATTAAATCACTTTAATTGTAACTCTTATTTTCACTTCTCAACAGAAACAATGATGAACCTCTGCAGTACATGAAGAATTTTCAACCTCAAAATAAAAGAGCCAAAGCGATCAGAGTTTTACTCTATGGACCTGTTGGTGTGGGGAAGTCCAGCTTCATCACGTCCGTCAACTCTATTTTACAAGGCAGAATGACCAATAAAGCTCTGGCCAGTGCCACAACCTCTGATCAAAGTTTCACAAAAGTGGTCAGTATAACTTCTTATTGAATATTAAAGATTTATTCTTATTTTTACACCTGAGCAGCTAAGTGTTGTGAAAGCCTGTTGTAATCTTGGTGTTTATTATTTTTCTTCCGTCAAATGAAACTTTCCTTTACGCAGACACCTGCGTTCCCCTTATCAACTTCTCCGACTGACTTGACTTTCTCTAAAAACACAACCCCACTATGTTCAATGAAACCACATCAGCAGTAGCGGACTCATCAGGCCTGCCCGTATAAGACTGTAGTCTTAACAATTTACATATTTTTAAGGTTGTCACAAAAATCACAACAAAAATGGCTCAACAGCGCCCCCGATAGCATTCAAAATACCCTCCTCATTGACCTTATTGTATTGTAGAATCATTAAAATTGAGACAGTTGCACAGCTCCACAAAACCTACAGAAAACTCTCTGGCACCCATCCATGGTCTACACCAAACAGGAAGTTGGCCATCATGGATTGAAGTTCCAATTTTGACCCCATCTGATCAAACTCCTGCTAGGGATTTTGATCAGTCTGTTTCCAACTTGATGAGTTTGATCATAGAGTGCGTGGGGATAAAAGTTACCAAAATGGGGATTTTTTTTGAGCATGCTACCATGCACTGGGCATTGCTAGGCCTCAAAATTTTACATCTTTCCATCAGACATAAGAAGCTGCATCCCCCGACAACAGGAAGTACAATGTTTTACTTTGAACTGTCCCTAGCTGACCCCTGTGACTTAATCAGCATGACAGATCGTTTAGTGACAGAAGACATTCTGGTGTGACTTGACCTCCAGCACTGGTAGGTTTTGGTGGAGAATGTGGGCATGGCAACATGGCGCCACTGTCATACCTTTGACTCTAGATTGTAGCCAAACTGCACCAAACTGCACCAAACTCCTTATCCTTTTGTTAGCCATTTTGGATTAAAGCCACCATTTTGTCTGTTTTACACTGGAAGCAGTAACATGGCAATGCAAAACTTTTTCTTACACTCAGTGGTCACAGACTTATTAGGAACAATTTACCAAGAATTTTATTTTACTGAACAAATTTAAGCTTTGCATTGAACTAATATATGTATTTTGACACACATTTACTGCGTTTCTCATAGTTTTAAATGTATTTTTATCCAATTTATGTAAGTTGTTTACACACCAAAAAGTCCTTAACCTCTTTCATTTTTATTTTTCTTTCAGTATCAAACCTATAAAATTAAGAAAGAAGGCAGAGGAGACTTTTATCCCTTTGTGTTCAACGACATCATGGGTCTGGAGGACGGAGTTGGAAGAGGAGTCAGAACAGACGACATTATTCTGGCCTTGAAGGGACACGTGAAGGATGGATATAAGGTACATTTAATAAGGTACATGGGTGTAAAGTTTGTACACGCAGCTTTAGGATCTCTAAGTCACATACATACATAGAAATGTATTACCAAAATTCTATACATTTTTATGCATATTTAACATAGAACATGTTTTTTCATGCTCAGTTCAGTTCTTCGTCTTCCCTTTCTGCTGGGGATTCTGGCTACAAACGTTTCCCATCCCTCAGTGACAGAGTTCATGTTCTGGTTTGTGTTTATTCTGCAAATGCACCACAAATGAACTCCTCCGTTCTAAAGAAAATGAAGGAAATCAGAGAAGCAGCCAGTGATCTGGGTAAGAAACAAAAATATACACTAAACCAGTGGTCCCCAAACTTTTTCCTGCGAGGGCCACATAGCTGTTCCTTTCTCTGGTCTTGGTTTTTGGAGAAAGAAACCTTAGAAA
>NW_006800596.1:0-18720 GCF_000485575.1 Poecilia formosa | reverse complement strand
TGTGCCGCTATCATTTTAAAGATATAAAGAGATGTTTCTAGAGGTCATCAAAGGTCAACCAGCCCCCCGCCCAACTTCTTCAAATCAGACAAAATGGGTGTCAATCAACTAAGCTACGTTTGTGCTGGTGTGTGCAGCAAAATTCTTTGTTTGTGCTAGTATAAAACCAGCACAAACGTAGCTTAGATGTTTGACACCAATTTTGTCTGATTTGAAGAAGTTGGGCGGGGGGCTGGTTGACCTTTGATGACCTCTAGAAACATTTCTTTATATCTTTAAAATGATAGCGGCACAAATGAAAATTTTTGCTGCTCAAATGAAAATTTTTGCTGCACAAACCAGCACAAACATAGCACAAATGTTTGACACCAATTTTGTCTGATTTGAAGAAGGTTGGGGGGCCAACTTCACTCAGGTGACCCCTGCACTAAACCTTCATTCAGTAAAGTAATGTAACTGCAAACACAAGAATGCAAAATACACAAATTTTACTTCAACAATGATAGGGGTTGCATAAAGTGGTAGAAAAACCATGTTGCAGATTAGTCTTTTATACATGATTTCATAATTTTCATTTCTAAAAAAAAAAATCCTACAGCTCATCTTAGAAGAATTACTTCTATATACTTGTTAAAATCAGTTTATTGCTAATACAATATTCAGATACAAGAAATAGCAAACTTTGTATCCACAGGAATCCCTCAGCTGGCGATTCTCACCCACATTGATGCAGCCTGTGGGGAAACAGAGAAAAATCTGAAAAACGTCTATAGGAGCAAATATTTAAAGAAAAAGGTGAGTCTTAGAAAGATTGATTCAAAACAGAATAATAAATGAACTAATGAACTGGCTCAAAATATTTTTGATGTTTTTAAATATAGATGGCTGACTTCAGCTCCAGTCTGGGGATCCCAATGAACTGCATCCTCCCAGTGAAGAACTACAGCAGTGAAACTTATCTGGATTCAGACATCGACGCTCTGATCCTGAGCGCTCTGAAACTAATGATTGACTTCGGAGACGACTACACTGACACACTCTTGGAAAAGTTTTATCATTATCAATATATTATCATATGCTTTCTTGTTGCCTTTTTATCTTATGTATACTATTCTAGTGGTTAGTTACACCTCTTTACTATATATATTCATTTACACATTTGGTTTATTTTGCTAAGAATTATTTTGCATTTATTGATTACATTGATATGAATGAACATTTACTGATTTGTTGCTGTTAACCTGTGTTTCCAGACATTGGATGGTTTAGATTTAGAACAATGGACATGTAGATGGTGGAAGTGGAAGCTGTCAGGTGAGACTTCATGGTATATGAAAAAGTTTAAGTTTATTGGTTGTTTCCCGTCATGAGGTGAAGACTGGGTGCAGAAGATAAGGATGCATTGCTTTTTTGGCGGGGGGAAACGAGTCCAGAACTGAAAGTAAAGTATGTGTAAACGTGTGTGAAGAAGGATAACAGTGAGAGCATCTCTGTTTTAGTTAGATGGTCAATGACTTAATGTACCTCATTGTCTTTTCTTTGATCAAGCAAAGCCTTAAAATGAACATTCAAATTCATAGTATTCAAATAAAAACTGATTTCTACTCAATATACTGAATGTATCATATAATCCAGTGGGTCTTCCTATAAATCACATGATCTATTAAAACTGAAAGTGAAACTATTATCCTTTGAATACCTTTGTACCTGGGCGTTGTTACCATTTCATCCCTTCTCCTTCCCTGAAGGACATCAACTTTTCAGGTAGGTTTAGCAGATAAAAGACCTGCAGTATTATTAGCATGGATTAGCTGCAGTAATCCATGAATTCATGTGTTTGGGCAATTTCAGACAATTTTGGGTTTGTGTTAGGAAAGTTCAGCAAACTGTCATACCTTTGGTTGATAAGTTGGATTTTGTTTTCTGTGTTTCTCAGTTGCTCTTTTATTTAGATCTGATATGTTTTGTTTTACTTTGGTCCAGATCTTTCTTAGTTATTTTAGTTCATCACTATTCTGTTATTTCTTATTTTGATTAGATTAGTTTTGTATTGATTGCTCAGTCTGTCCTAGTATTTCTAGTCACATATATTTCTTCTAGTTATTCTTAGTTACAGTAGTTTAATAGTTTTTTGTGTCTCTTATTGTTTCCTGTTGATTTATTTTCTAGTCCCCTGTGCACATTTGCTCGCTCTGTCGCTCTCTTCCGGTCTCTCTCTCTTCCTCTCTTTCTCTCACCGCAGAGAGAGAACGAAAGTCTGCTTCTCAGTCTGAATTTCTCCTCTCTCCCCCTCATATTTGCGATAAGTTTGCCAATTAGCCCAGTTCTTCTCGTTTCAGCAATCAACCTCCCAGTACTTAAGCTCCTCTCTATCAGTCACTCCTGGCTGGTTCCTCCAGTCATTTCCCTTTGCTTCCCCGTATTCTCCCAGTGTCTCCTGGCTGGATGTTCTTAGATATATTTTGCATTTCATCATTTTTTCATAAAATCATCAAATTCAGCTCCTGCCTCTGTCTCTCTGTGTTTGGGTCCTACAACTTCACCAACCTTCAACATGATACTAGAAACCAGCCAAGGACTTTCTAAGAACTATCAGGTTAAAACTGGTCAATATTTCCACCATAACCTCACCTTGGGGACGGGTGAGTGTTGCTTCTCACCTCAAGACAGTTTTAGAACCAGAATTTTCACTCCTGTCATCTCTTGGATTGATGGACATATTTGAAGAGGTGGAGTTTAACAGACTCAATCCACCTCGACCTCAACTCACCTCATTTCAGGATCATCCACCTCTACCACAATCCTCCACAGTTCAAGACCACTCCTCATTGGTATCAGCCCCCCACAGCTTTTCCAATTGGTCTGTCACCTCCACCTGTCCTCGTTATTTCTGTCACTAGCTTCATGATTCCCAGCTTGCTCCACTTATCACAACTTTAAAACGCACTATTCACACCAGTTTTTCAGCAGCAACTTCCTTGTCTCCAATGTCACCTCTCACATAACCTTCAAGGCTGCTGCAGAACCAGCAGTGGCACCTGGCACGTCTCCCTTGCCATATGCCACTGTAGGAGTCAAACTCCTCCAGCCTCCAGATCCTCTTTGGGGGTTTCTCCGGCCTCAAGGCCTCCAAGGTCCCTGCTCTTCTGTTGCCAGCCTGCAGACTCTCTGCACTTTCATGATATTACAAACTATAGTCTTGTTTTTGTCCTAGTCCTCCTTCTGAGGCCCTCTCTGTCCTCTCTTTGGGTTGTTTTTGTGTTTTGAACTCTTCAGCAATCTGGTATCTGCCTTGAGGGGCGGAAATGACATAAGGATTTGCATCCATCCTGAATTCATTTATTTTGTAACTTCTAAAACTAAGCTAAAACTTATTATTATTAGTAAAATAATAAAAAACAATATGGAGAGAAAAAACTAAGTCTTCATTCTCACACTTTCTCTCATAGCACATTTTTGTCCCAGTCATGGGGGGTTCTTCTTCTTCACCTGGTAAGTAACGCATGGTTGTTGCAGTTTTATGATTTAAAGTTACTTTCAGTTTTAAATTACCTAACATAATTAAATGAAATTAACCTATTGTTAAATTATAAATTAATATTATAGAATATAATTCTAAACTGATGTGATGAGTACTTGTCTAAAAGTATAGTAATGGAAGCATTACTAAATTATCTTCAGGGCAAGGTAATGATGTGTTTTGGTCCATTTCATTCTGGAATTTACAGAGGAAACACAGGAAGGCTAAATTTACCTGAGTAGCTTATCATATTGCATTTTACTGGTGTAATTTTAAATAATTACACCAGTAAATTATTGGTGTATATTACTATTCTCTGTAATATACGAGTGACGAGTCTATTACAGCCAAAAAACTAAATAAAAGAAAAACAAAACAAAGAGCCGGAGCCCAACTTCCAAAGGACATACATTTGTGCCCTCAATATTTCTCTCCAGAAGACTTTGTCATTTGTACGAGCAAAACTGACAAAGGCGCTATCAGGAGATTATTACCTTAACAAGCTAAAAACAACTGCCTTGCCAGCAGTTTTCATCCACTAAGCGCCTAAACCCCACCGCCGGGCTAGAAGCACTTTAAATGCTACAGGAGCTCTGCGGCAGTAGTACCCAGAATGCATTGCAGTATGAACAACATGGTGACGTTCATGTGACAATATTTTATCAAAATTTATTATAAAAAAAATAACCCAACTAAGCAGCATACAGTATTATTACTGTATTGTTTTTACATCTAAAATAAATATTTCTCAAATAAAGTCTATTGTTACAACTAATCATTGATCCTATTAAAGTAACTTTTTAAATTAAAGTACTTCAGTGAAATTAAGCTTCAGTTAAACCATTAGAAATAATCATAGAATATAATTCTAAACTACTGTGACAAGTAATAGAATGAAGTCTGAAAGTATAGTAACGGAAGCAAGATTTGAATTTTAATTATAAAATTCAACTGATTGTGTCCAATTACATACTCAAAATAAGTTCAGTTACTAATTCTTCCGTTTATTTTCACTCTCAAACAAAACATAGCTAATCTTATAACAGTAATGGTTTTGACTTAAGTAATCTTAACCTTAATCTGTTTTGCTGTGTTTAGCTCCTCCACGTAAGTATAACTGGATTTACATCAAAACAAGTTTTTTGCTCCTTCATCAATTATCAAATGAACTGCTGGAATGTATCAAATGAATTGGATCCATTGTAATTTATCAAATACAAATTAAATCAAATTTTGCTTACTTTTTGCAAGACTAATTCTTTAAGACGTTGCTCTTTATCTTCTATTACAGTTTTAACAGCTCCATGGAGAGAAATACCCTGGGGGTGAGTAGATTTGTTTCTGTACATCTGCATGTCACCAGTGTGTTTGTTGCTCTTTGCATCATCAGACAGTAAAACAACCAATTTATAATCCTATCAAGTTTTCTTAATGTTTTCTAACTTGTTTAGCTTGGCATATTTGAGTAAGTTATTATGAAGTTAATTTCAGGTTTTGTCAAAGAAAACAGATAAAACAATGTAAAAGGAACAACAGCTGCACAGTATGTGTCTCTCAACTGGCAGAATTGCAGAAAGAGTTGATCAGTGTAGATTTTTTCATAAAAATACTAAAAAATACACAAAACAACAACAAAAAAAAAACAACAACAAAGCAACCCCCATTTTATTCATTGACAAAAACAATTCTAATCACAACTTATGTTTTACAGAATCTGTAATTATGGTTAAAAGAATAGAATCCCATGTAAGGTGTTCCTATGCCTAAAACTGAGTAGACATTTTTCTTCTTTTATTTCCACAGATCTCAAACTGTGTTTTAATTAACTTCATTTCCATAGGAGGTATTGAAGTTTTCCAGTTGATCTGCTGAGGCATAGATGGCTGCTGTACTGGAAAACCTCTCTGCATGTGGAACACCAAAGAGGAACAATATGCAGTTTCTTGAATTTTGTATAAAAGTGACCAAAATGTTCTCGTCTCAGGATGACAATTACAACTCTGATATTTTATTTAGAGTTGTAACATCAGAGTTTCAGAGATTCAGAGTTGTAATTTGAATAGTCCAAAGGAGACTATTGTTTGTCATCTAATGCCGAGATCGACTCAAAACCTTCCGTGATCGACGTGTCGCACCGCTGCTCTAGCAAAACACGAACAGTTCAGAAACAATATGAAATGGGAAAAAAGTTATTTCTTAACTGATTAAGTCGTATTTTAGATTGTTCTTGAAAAATTAATCAGTCACGCCTGATGGGTGCACTTTTTACAGCTGACAGCCGCTCCCCTCTCTTGCAGGTACTGCGTACCCCCGCTAAATCTTTTAGGGGTACGCAGTACCCTGCCGTACCCCCTTACTTTCACCTCTGCTCCTACATGATCCTAACAAAATGTAAATGAAGCCCTACAGGCGCTCAGTAGCAACAAGTTTGTTCTGGCAGAATATTCTGTAAATTTTAAACTTACAAATATAAGTTTAAAATTTATATTTGTAACTTTTATTTTCACATATTAACAGAAACAAAGATGAACTTCTGCAGTATGTGAAGCACTTTCAACCTCAAAATGAAGAAGTGGAAGCCATCAGAGTTTTACTCTGTGGACCAGTCGGTGCAGGAAAGTCCAGCTTCATCAATTCTGTCAACAACGTCCTGCAAGGGAGGATGACCCATGAAGCTCTGGCCAGCTCCACAACCTCTGATCAGAGTTTCACCAAGATTGTGAATATATTTTTTTGTTCAGCATTAAAAGCTCATTCAAACTTTTAAGTGTCAGCTTGGTGTATCAGCTCGGTTTCTACATGTCTGAAGGAAAAGTTAGATGATACTTTATACTATAAAGTGTAAAATTTGTTTATATTTCATATTCATGCTCAAGTCAAAATGTAACCCTATGTTTTAAAGGATAAAATCTGCATTTGTGTAAGAAAATGTGGAGTTAAAATGTTTTTCTTGTGCCCTAATTCTGCTGAATAATCAGTAACATGGCAGAATGCACAACCTTTTCTGACACTCAGTGGTTACAGACTTATTAGGAACTGAGACACTAAAATTAGATTAGCACTGAGATAATTTTATTTAGTCAGACAAATTGAAGGTTTATCAGTGAAATAGTTTGCAAGGAAAAATATATATATATTTTTAATGAAAACGCATGGGTAAGGAAAAGAACACACAATATATATTTCTGCTTTTATTTTCAATTACGTAAGTTTTGGTCTTCCATAGTTTGCAGCTCTTCTCACAGTTTCAATTTTCTATTTTTTGAAGCTATTTGCTTAGTGTTTACATAAACTTTTATCTCCTTTTATCCTCTCAGTATCAAACCTATAAAATCAAGAAAGAAGACAGAGGAAACTTTTATCCGTTTGTGTTCAATGACATCATGGGTCTGGAGGACGGAGATGGAAGAGGAGTCAGAACAGACGACATCAAACTGGCCTTGAAGGGACATGTGATGGATGGATATAAGGTATAAATATATACTTTTACTTTTAAAATGGGGCACCACATATCTCAGTGGTAGAGCAGGCTTATCATTTTCAGAGGCCACATTCCTCAATGCATCTGTCTTTTGCTCTCTTCCCTCTTTTTTCTTCCAGTCCAGGTAGTAATGCATAAAGACCACTAAAGCAAAAAAAACAAAAAACCTTAAAACTTATCCTCAGCAATCACCTAAAAGGCTCAGGTCCTAAATCCATCACATTTAGCTTCCCTTATATGAGGTATATGCATTTAGTATCAATTTGACTTAATACACATTATGTTTTTCCACAGTTCAATCCTTCAGCTTCTCTTTCTGATGGTGATCCTGGCTACATCTCTTCCCCGTCCATCAATGACAAAGTTCATGTTCTGGTTTACATTTATTCTGCTAATGCATCAGAAATGAAGTCGTCCGTTTTACAGAAAATTGGAGAAATCAGAGAAGCAGCCAAAGAGCTGGGTAAGAAACAAATTGTACAATCAAACTTAAATTCATCAAAGTAATGTAACAACAAACATCAATGAGTAAATACTGTAAACACTTTGTCAATAACATTCATTTGTCGCATAATGTTGGTGGAAAAAAATGTGTTGCAAAAATGAAATGGTCTTGAATGTTTCCCACTTTTTATGATTTGCTCCTCTGCTGTACTTGTTAAAAATATATTCATGTCTAATAACATGTAACATTACCCACGCAAGAAAAACTCTCTGTATCCACAGGAATCCCTCAGCTGTTGATTCTCACCCACATTGATGAAGCCTGTGGTGAAACAGAAAAAAATCTGAGAAACATCTACAGGAACAAACATTTAAAGAAAAAGGTGAGTCATAGAAAGATTTATTAAAAACAAGAGGGAAAGAAATATGTAATTCTGAATGTACAGCTTCATTTAAACAGATGACTGACTTCAGATCCAGTCTGAGGATCCTAAAGAACCACATCCTCCTAGTGAAGAACTACCGTCATGAAATTCAACTGGATCCAGACGTCGACACTCTGATACTGAACGCTCTGAGGCTGATGATTTACTTTGGAGGCAGCTACGCTAAAAACAGTGTAAGTCTGCAGAACAGTGTGTGATATGCATGGAAATCACAGCAACATTTTGTTCAAATCAGTAAAAAAAAAAAAGAGTTAAAATAGTGTTAGAGTCCTTTTATCAGGCAGAGGTGCACTTTCTTAAAGAAAATGTTTTTGTCGTTGAGTTGATTTAACTTAAAATGTACAAATGTTGGGATCCAAAATTTACATTATTGTTTGCCTTTTGTAATTATTAATAAATGTGATTAATAACCTGTCAGTAACAAAATTATTGATGAAGTTAACGTTTCTTTAGTTGGCTCAATGCAGCAATTTCTGTATCTAAGTAATAATAAGTCAGACTTCTCTGTCTTTTGAAGGAATGACTTCAAAAGTACAGCATCTCTCTCTTTCTGTCTCTCTACATCATATTATCGAGCTGAATACATTTAACTTCTCTGCAGTGTGTTATCACCCAATAGTCAGCCACATCCAAATTACCTCCCCTCAGACTCCAGCAGACTGACTACTGTCCAGCTCTCCACCTAACGGGTCCGAGAAGCCTCTAATTCCTGAGTATTACTCCAGATGAGAATTTAGAGGACATTCTGTTTAAGCTGGGCGCGAGAAAGATGCGTCTAGACTCTAACTACCTTCAGATCCAGAAGCTGTGACCCTTTACAGTTAATGAAACAGTCATTTAAGTAGCCCGCAAAAGTCTGTTCAAAAACCATTCCTGTTAACGGTAGCTCTTTCTTTATTAATAACGTGCACTTGTTACAGTAGATCATTTTAGAAACTCGGCACGAGTCCCAGGGTCATTATTTATCATAACCAAAGAAACGTCTGAAGCCCCCTAGTTTACTAGGATCATGAACATTGACTTTACATTAACCAGAAGAATTGGTTTTTAGTTACCTTAATTAATTTAACTGTCCACAGCATCAATTAGACTTTAATGTTTTATTAGCAAGTTTTAGCAGGGGAAAATGACATGCAGCTTCTTAAATAAATAATAAATAAAAAAAATCAAGAGATTAACATATTTAAGAAATTTTGAAATTACTCCTCCTTCTAATCCCTACACTGTGTCACTGATCTAAAGAGAGGCTTTGGGATGCAGTTCCACTCGTCCCTAGATGCTGAGTTGGTCTTGGCAGCAGAAACCTTTAATTTCCATGGTCAGAGTCCTGTCTTGCTGTGGCATAATCCTTTTTAGAATAGATCCAAAGTTGAACTGGTGAATATCCTCCATGAACTCAGTTCTTTATCCATAAGTGATCTTTGTCTATCCCCCATGTCCACTGCAGCGTAGTTGAAATCTTTTGGATTGAGTGTGGGGCTATTTGTCAAATCAGAATCCCAGGTTGTGGGTAAACGGATCTTGTTCCCTTCTTGGGCAGCGCGCAGTCTTCACCATCCCGGGGTATCAATACGCAGCCATCAGTTGATTCTGCACCTTCGTGTGATCTTGACTCAAACGCTGCGGAACAAAGAACACCAGTTCTTCCTTCTCATGTATTTTTGTGCTCTCTATATTCTGGTGGTGAACGCCTCAGCGGTTTCCATACTCGTACTTTTCTTCACCCAACTTCCCCTTTTTCCTGGGTGTTGGGCGTTTTCGATCAACTGCTGACCTTTCAAACTCTTGAACTTCCTTTTTTGGTAACACTTTATTTGAAGGGGGGTGAATAAGACTGACATTACCCTGTCATAAACATGACATAACACCTGTCATGAACATGAATAAGTCTTCATGAATATTTATGACTGTTGTCATAAAGCGTCATTCAGTAAATTATGACACTTTTAATACAAAGTTGACATTATTCAAAATGTCTTTGTTATGACAACTTGACATTAACCAGGAAATCATTACTGTTTAAACTTTACCTTTAATAACATAAAGTTACCTAATTTTTAAAGTGCAACCAGTAATACTTTTATAACAAATTTATATCAGTAATGATTTCTTGGTTAATGTCAAGTTGTCATAACAAAGACATTTTGAATAATGTCAACTTTGTATTAAAAGTGTCATAATTTACCGAATGACGCTTTATGACAACAGTCATAAATATTCATGAAGGCTTATTCATGTTCATAACAGGTGTTATGTCATGTTTATGACAGTGTCATTACAGTCTTATTCAACCCCCTTCAAATAAAGTGCTACCCCTTTTTCTTCCATGCTCACAGTTCTGCCTCCACCCAGCCTCTTGTTGCGACACAGTAAAAGACACTTCTATCTAATTTTTATCTAATCTACAGTCATTACTTTTATCCATTTATGACCTCTGCTTTTCCACTTTCTAATCAGAATCACATAACTCATAACTTTAATTAATAGTACATTCAAAACAAGCTTACATAAATTTCAATCATCATTAAATCATAATTCAAGATTATTTCTTGCCTCTCGGCCTCTGTGACCCGTTTTCTGTGTGTCCTGGAAAGATCTCAATCAGTCCCAACCAGGTTTCACGACAAGTGATGAAGTTTTGAAATCAGGGAACATTTTACCATTTGGAACGATCCGATGTTTTCAAGACTGAATGTAAATTGATTCTGCTAACGCTTTCCACTGCCTTCTCCCTATGGTCCTTCACTCATTTGGACAAATAGCCTGCTCCATCAGAAACAACCAATCAGAGCCGGGGGGAGGGTCTTAGTGCTAAATGTTAGCATGGGCACCGATAACGGTGTCAGTAACACTACACGAACATTACTGACACCACTAAGACCCTCCTCCGGGCTCTGATTGGTTGTTTCTTCCTGGCAGAGTTGCATTTTCGCAGACGGCAATACTGGTTCAGGACAGAGATGGAGGAGGTCAATTTTTACAGCATACTGTCACGACATGTGGAGAACTTTAACAAATAAAAAGATATAGGTTTGTAAAAGTTACATATTGCAGCTTTTAATACTTCAAACAAGTAAATTCTTTTGTATTTTTAGAAGAAACAAAAATTTTAACATTTATTGCTTTAAAAGGTTTAGCATAAAAAGTCGTGAAACAAAAAGAAAAAAAAACATTCAAAAACAATTTGGACGGGAAAAAACTAACTTTTCTTTCTCTGTCTCTCTCACAGCACGTTCTGAGGAGCAGTGCTTCAGGTTCACGTAAGTAATACAGGATTGTTTGGTTTAAATACACGTAAATAATTAATTGCATCAGTTTTCTATTTTAAAATAACTACATTATAAAGTGAAACAAAGTAACAGTGAAAGCATTAGAAATTAACATTATAGATTGAAACTGTAAAACTAGTCACTAGTAGTGGTTTATCAGGTTGAGAGGATTAAGTCCAGCGAATTATAACACGCTTCACACTGCAGTTAGACATTCAGCCGCACATTAACATGCTGATGGTGGTAAGCTACACTGTAGCCACAGCTGCTTTGATTCAGCCTGACAAAGGTGAGGCTGCTGTTGACACCCCTGAGTCCTCTGACCACTGGCCAGATGGGCGAAGTTTCTTGTCCAAGGACAAAACGAAGGAGACAGGTTCAAACTGGCAACCCGCTGGTTACAGGTTTAACTGCTACTGCTGTTGCCATCTTCATCCACTAGAAAGAAACAAAAGCACCCAGTATAAAACTCTCATTTTATTGGCTGAGAGGTTGCCAGGCGTCTCTCGAAACAAAAAGTTTTGAGAGACGGCAGAAAATAATTCATAAGCGAGCAGAGAGGTTTGCAAGTGCAGATTTGATCCAAGCAGAGAGACGTTTTGAGCGTGAGGAGAAAGGTTTGAGAGAACGCAGAGAATATTTAAAAGGGAACAGAAGTTTTGAGTGCAAGCATTTTAAGTTTTGAGAACAAAAGATCCAAAGTCCTGCTTTCAGAATGAAAGTGTGTGCTCTTGACTTATGGCAGTAAAATTCCTCTGTACATCCAGAATTGCTGTGATGAGCAACAGAATAAAATCTAAAAGTATAGTAATGGAAGCGTGATTTGAATTTTAATAATGTAATCCTCATGACAAGTTTTTTACTTGACTTGCAGTGTCTGTTTTATAACTTAGAAACAGAGACTGAAAGCAATGACTGTTTATTGTGGATATTTTAACTCACAAAAATGAACTCACCTTCCCACTGAAGATATCAAGGCTGCTTTACGGCCTCAATATCCTGGAATTTAATGTCGATGTCAAATTTATTTATATAGCACTTTAAAAACAGGTGTAAAACTGTACCAAAGTGCTGTACAGGAACGACAACAACACAAATTGACAAAAACAAAGTATCAAAACATTACTTCAAATAAATGTCAAAGAATAACAATGAGTTTTCAGAGGCGATTCAAAGTGATCCAGGCTGTGGGCAGATCTAATCTGGACAGGTAAATTGTTCCATAGAATAGGAGCAACAACAGAGAAAGCCTGATTTCCTTTCCTCTCAAGTCGAGTCCGAGGAATCCAATTCAAACATTTTACACTATTCATGTCCACTATTTCATAAGCTCACTGTAAAAATTTACCATTTATTCATTAATAGTTTTGACCCAAAACAACTTAATGTATTGTGCTGTGTTTAGCTCCTCCACTGCCACCACTTAAGCAGAGCTTGTTTGTTGTTTTTTGCTTCTTCATTAAATGACCAAATGAACTGCTGGATTGTTTGACTAACTCAACCTTGATAATAAATCAAATATAATCTAAATGTGATTTTTTGCTTACCATTGTGTGTTTTTTAAAGACATTTCTCTTAATTTTCGACTACAGCTTTGGAAAATCCATGGAGAGAAATATCCTGGGAGTGAGTAAATTTATTTTTGTCCATCTGGATGTTACCAATGCGTTTATTGCTTTTTTGCCTCATCAGGCAGCAGATCACTGCCTGTTTAATCTCAGTTTTCCTTAACTCTCCTATTATGTTCATTTCTGAGCTGCATGAATTTTTAAATATGCGGTAGTACCAAAATCATTTTTTTCCCAGAAACATTTTTTAAAAAAATCTGATTTCTAAGTCCATTGTTAAAAATTTCAGTCAATATTTAGTGCAATGATATTTTAACTCTTAGCTCCAAGCACAAGTTATGATATTCCCCTTGTTCGACTGTGTCCCACAGGGTTAAGGTTTGGTTCATTACATTTATGGACAGAATAACTAGGCACAGCCAAAGTGTTGAGCGGATCGGTTTGGTGGCCTTAGGATCGCATCCCTGTGTTTTGCAGATGATGTGATTCTACTGAGTTCATCAGGTCATGATCTATGGCCTTTACTGGAGTGGTTTGCAGCCAAAGGGAGGCCATGGTATTAAAAAATACCATGGCTTCCCAATCCAAGGTCTTTGTTAACTATAAATTCGGAGTTTCCCAATTGGGTATCGACTTTATCCACCAAATAATCAAAGATTTATTTTTTGAGTCACGTCTTTCTCCTCACTTTCAAGCAGGACAAAATCTGATTTGTATTGATTTAAAACAGGATCCTCACATCAATACTCAAATTCAGGATAATTATGCATTTTAAAGAGATGTGGGTAGAGTAGCCAAAGATTTTACTCGAGTAAGAGCAGCACTACTTCAATATATTTTTGCTCAAGTAAAAGTAAAAAAGTAGTCATCCAAGAAATTACTCAAGAGTAAAAAAGCAATTAATAAAAACGTCTACTCAAGTACTGAGTAACTGATGAAATTAATAATTTGATATTTAAAAATTGACATGGTCATATGTACCAAAATATAAAGTCAAGTGGAAGCATTGGTATCTTAAGGACCAAAATGACAAGAATTAGTGTAAATATATAAATATAAAAAAGGAAATGAAATCAGGCAAAATATATTTTTTCTTAAATCCAAAATCAGTTTCTTTGCATGTAAAACTTTAACAGAAACTGGAGGTGTGTGTGTCTGGTGTCTCATGAAGTTTTGGTTAAAACAAGTTTTTTTTTTTCATTCAATGGGTAGAAAATCCAGAAATTTTACTCAAGAGTAGAGAAAATTCAATAAAATTACTCAAGTAAAAGTAAAAGGTACAGCATAGCAAAAATACTCCTAAAAGTAAATTTTTTTCTAAACTTTTCTAAAAAGTTACTCAAGTAAATGTAACTAGTTACTACCCAAGTCTGATTTTAAGGAAGATATTTGTTCTGGTAGATTAAATCACTTTAATTGTAACTCTTATTTTCACATTTCAACAGAAACAAAGATGAACTTCTGCAGTACATGAAGAATTTTCAACCTCAAAATGAAGAAGTCAAAGCCATCAGAGTTCTGCTGTACAGCCCAGTCGGTGCCGGAAAGTCCAGCTTCATCAACTCTGTCAACAACGTCCTGCAAGGGAGAATGACCAATGATGCTCTGGTCAGCAACATAGCCTCTGATCAGAGTTTCACCAAGAAGGTGAATTTCATTTTTTGTTTGGTTTTAAAGGCTCATTCACATTTTCAAATATTATGACTTTTTACTTGTGTCAGCTTTGTGTATCAGCTCAGTATCCATCCATCCATCCATCCATCCATCCATCCATCCATCCATCCATCCATCCATCCATCCATCCATCCATCCATCCATCGTCTTACACGTGTATCCTGGTGGGGTCTTCAGGGGTCAATGGATGAGAGGCGGTGTGCACCATGGACAGGCAATCTCCACATGTCTGAGTGAAAAATTTGCTCATACTATATAGTATAAAATGTGAAAAAATAGAGGGTTTTATTACACATTCACCCTCTATTCACCTTTAGAGGTTGAAATATACACCAAGATTTAGAGTAGCTCCTTGTTCAGATTTTTATTTTATAAAGCAAATTTCAGTTTGAAAATAAAATAGTTCATATATTTTGAAGAAGATTTTGCAGAAGATTTGTGTACTGCCTACATAAAAACCTAACTCTTTTTCTTTCAGTATCAAACCTATAAAATCAAGAAAGAAAAGGGAAACTTTTATCCATTTGTGTTCAATGACATCATGGGTCTGGAGGACGGAGATGGAAGAGGAGTCAGAACAGACGACATCAAACTGGCTATGAAGGGTCATATGAAGGATGAATATAAGGTATAAATATATACTTTTAAAATAATTTTTATCACCTAAAAAGTCATGGTCTATTTGGCTCAGATTCTAAAACACTATCACTACCTCACTATACTGTATGTGAAACTATATTATCCACACAAATTTCTCAAAATTGCATCATTTATTTCCACAGTTCAATCCTTCATCTCCTCTTTCTGAAGATGATCTTGACTACATCTCTTCCCCGTCCATCAGTGACAGAGTTCATGTTCTGGTCTGCATTTATTCTGCTAATGCATCAGAAATGAGGTCATCAGTTTTACAGAAAATGAAGGAAATCAGAGAAGCAGCCAGTGATCTGGGTAAGAAACAAATTATACAATCACATTCTTATTCAGGGAAATGTATGCAGCTGTGTATGCAAGTTGGTTGTATAATGTAGGAGGACAAAATTGTGTACAAAAGTTAAGGTAACATTTTTCTGATTTGTCTATTTTTTTCTTTTTGTAATGTCTTATTTCTAGATTTTCAAAAATGACTCTTATGGCATCTTAGAAGCATTCCTGGGTTTCTTCCAGTGTATTATAAGCCTGGCGGGTACAGGCTTTACTTGTACCCCCACCAGGCTTAGCATTGCTTACTTTATTAAGTCTTTTTAAAATGTTTGCATTTTCTTAAGAATTTATAGTTGATGATCAGGTATTAATCTAAAAATCTTTCAATAACACATAATTATCAAGTGATATTTTCAAATGTTCTGTCAACTTTAAACATCTTTTAACTCAAAAACACAGTGGGCAGCTGGATGAACGATTGCCCTAATGCCCAACCGCCAGGCTTAGCAAGTTTTCTGGGGGAAACCTTGCATTGCTGTGATGTACTTGATATATTAATTACTAATAATCTATAAAGTTGCTCAATAAACTCTCTGTATCCACAGGAATCCCTCAGCTGGCAATTCTCACCCACATTGATGCAGCCTGTAGGGAAACAGAAACAAATATCAGAAACGTCTACAGGAGCAAATATTTAAAGAAGAAGGTGAGCTGCAGAAACATAAGATTCTCTCTCACTGTATCAGACTCTTAATAAACTTATTTTTTTCAACAGATGACTGACTTCAGCTCCCATCTGGGGATCCCAATGAACTGCATCCTCCCAGTGAAGAACTACAGTCATGAAATTCAACTGAATCCAGACGTCGACGCTCTGATTCTGAGTGCGTTGAGGCTGATGGTTGACTTTGGAGACGACTACGCCAACAAATTGTGAAGCCACGGCACAAAATGTTATCCAGTCAATAGTGTCTGTTTAAAGTAAACTTTTATTTTTCTTTAAGTTGGTTTAATTTAAAACTCCAATCAGGTGTAAACACCAGAGAAATGGCAAAAGACAGCAAAAATACACTGTAATACCTAATTCATTTCTCCTTATTTTAAAAGTATATACAAACTCATTGCCTCAAAATTGTTTAGTTTTCATTAAATACACTGAGTAACACCGACATTTCTATTTTAGTGAGTTTAACTTAAGTTCACATAATAAATCAGTTTGTTGCTTAACTTAAACAGCACCCAAAGCTTTTTGTTGTTGTTGTTTTTGCATATTTAGATAAATGTATGAAACATAAATTTCCTATTGAAAACAAATTTACTAACTCAAAACTATGTATATAAAAAGAACTTTACTTTATTGAAACAGTTCTTGGCTCGTGTTTTGTTTGTTTGTTTATTTGCATCATAAAACACAAAGTCACAGAACACAGTCAACGATCGAAACGTAACATTTTGTCAAGTGTCGTTACACATGGGAATGTTTTTCATATACATCAGTATTTTAAAGTCTATATTTCATTGTTTTATAAGTCTGATTTTGTATACGTAGTCAACATCATGTTGTATTATTTTAAATGACTACTATTCGACTTTTTAATATATCTTAAATATCCTGTTTAAAAGCCCATCTAGGCACAGGTATTGTAAATTAGCTTACCCCATAAGCGCTATGACAGTGGTCACAGTGTTTACTGGGTTTTCAGAATTTTATTTTAGTTTTTAGTTTTAACTCATTAACTTACCTTATTTTTTAATTTGTCACCTTGTTTTGCTTTCATGTGTACTGCAATGTGTTTACACTGTTACAACTATATTGTGTTGTTTGAGTCTGGAGAAACGACGACGAAGTCAATAAAGGTGTAAAAGAAAGAGTAAGATGAACAGGCAGAGGAGGACGTGAGGAAAAGAGAAATAGAAACATGCTCAAATAAAACAGGTCTCACATTGACTGACCATATCAGTCAGTTATGTGTGCATAAAGTCATGCAGAAGGAGGCTGAGATGACAGTTTTATTTTTAACAATATTCATCAGGTTTTCCTATCAGTTTGAGTCATTAAACAACATTTGTAAAAATGAAGACTCTCGTAAATGTTGTCTGCCTCAGTAAAGATCCAAGAGGGTGAAGCATGTAATGTTCACTTTGTTATTGCTTTATGGACTCTTTACATTTCAGATGATACTCAACCTGAAGATAGGACAAGCAACCATGCACACACACACATACCTAGGGAGAATTTAGAGAGACCAATTAACTTGACAGTCATGTTTTTGGACTGTGGGAGGAAACCGGAGTACCTGGAGAAAATATGCAAACTCCATGCAGAAAGAACCCGGGTCTTCTTGCTGAAAGGCAGCAATGCTACTAACTGCGCCACTATGCAGCCTCTTGAAATAGATCTTCATTGTTAATGTAATCTTAAATGCTGGGTTTTTATTAGCTGTAAGCTGAAAATATCACAAAAAATTTAATTAAGGCCTTGAAAACATGTGTGTGATTGATCAATGTAATGTACAGGGGTTTCCTCAGTGTATTACAAGCCTGACAGGCTGCCTGCCTGGTAGCCTGGCAGGCATTTTTTAAAGTCTTTTTAAAATCTTTGAATTTTTAAAACTTTATAGTTGGTGTTCAGGTGTTAATCTCAAAAGCTCAGTTCACCCACCTGCAAGTAAGACCAATAGTAAATGCAAGACCAGAGGCGCAAAAAGTGGGTATGCAACGCATAGGGGCGCAGCACCAGAGGGGGCGCCAAAACCCTGTCTGGAGGGGGCTACGCGCCGATTATGTTTTCCCATACAGTTCAGCGCCTCACGCTCCTTCACCTCTCGCACATAACGAGGTAAATGTAGCGAGTTTTACACTCCACGCAGCTTCGCCTCGGGGGGCTGAGCGTTGGACTTTCACCCTGAGGTTCCTTCCGTCGGAGGGGGGGGCGCCGATTTATGTTTTCGCATCCACCTGAATAATGTGCAGTTGCGCCACTGTGCAAGACTTTAAATTCCCACAAACCCTGAACTCATCTTACCTGTTCCCCTTTGAGTCCAGAGATCCAGCACCACCGAGACAAGCACCGGTTCCAGAAATCTGTACATATTTGTCTGCCACTTTGTATTATAAACCACCTTAACATTTACCTGTCTCTGGAGTTGTGTTCTGCGCATGTGGGTTCAAAGAATTAATCCCATCATGACAAGGGGTGCGTTTTTTTTTCTGCCGATTTGAAGGGCAGAACTTCGACTCGGTGGGAAATTTTATGTTTTTGATTGTTTATTCAATGTTGCACTCTGTGTTTAATGATGTAAAGCACTTTGAAATGCCTTGCTGCTGAAATGTGCTATACCAGTGGTTCCCAAACTTTTTCTTCTGCGCCGCCCCCCCAGTGGTTTCCAAACAT
>NW_006800595.1:182423-196255 GCF_000485575.1 Poecilia formosa | reverse complement strand
GAGTGTCTTGTTGCTGCAGCTTTAGTATGACAGTAAGCTGTCTCCTCGACAGACTGATGAACATCTCCAGGTTAGTCACACTCTCTGTTACTCAGAGAGTTCAGAGCAAAACAGGAGGTTCATGACAGATTGGAGACAAAAACATTAAGGAGTGTGTCTGGGAAGGAAGAGGAGAAGAGGGAAAGCTGTGGTTATTGGATTTAATATCTACTGGAGAGCAGCCATAAGCTGAGACATCAGTGAGGAAAATAGGAAAAAAAACATTTTCAGATTGGAAACTGTGACTTTTTACATCCGATGTATTCAGAAAGAGTAAAAATAGAAATCTTGCTTTGATCTGAAAATTTCCTCCAAGGCCAGATTTTATTTGTCAAAGCTTAAATGACTAAACATCGCCCAAAGCAAGAAACAAAAAGTATTTTCAACATCCTCAAGAAAGTTTTTTTTTGCCACCAGCAGAAGCTTAAAATATTCTTCAAATGTGCCTACAAAGGCAGGCAGGATTTGGGTTAAAACATGATGTAAAAAGCCACATTTCTCTGCAGAGCACCTTGCCCTTGTGTCTGCAACTGCTTCCACTGAACTTTGCTGACCGCTGAATATTCTGAAGAACAGAAAGAGAGCTGAGTGGAGAAAATCTGATTTGGAGACATGAAAAGACCTTATCTATAGAACAAAAGATGACAAAACAGGTTTAATCTTGGCAGATTTTCTCATCAATTTGCAAAAATGTGACATTACAAACATACAAAACAAACTTTCTGTCATCAGAATCCTCATTTGTATAATTATTATTTGGTCTATAATTATTTCCCTCTTTTGTTCTCCAGAACAATCAGCAGCAGTAATGAATTCTGATTCCATAAATAAAAGGATTCAGTAAACCTAAACTCTATCTGCTATAGTTAAACAAGAAGTTTGCCATTCTGGTGCTTGTTAATATCAGTAGAGTAGACAGTAAGCTGGTTAGCTCAATTTAAAGCTTGATACAAAGAACAAGGAAAATGTTATGAAATTCAGACAAGAAACAACCTGAAACCCTCAGAATTCCCTTCTTTGGTTAGCAGAAGTATATCAAAAACATAAGACTTTTCTGTATTTGTAGACAGGACAACAAAAATATATTTCATTTTTTTTTTATTCATTTGTCGGTTTGCATGCATTGCTGCAACTCAAAAAGCCAGGTTTATCCGTCTTTGACCAGTCTAGATGTTGTGGCTTTTTTCTATCACTTCATTTGAATTAGCACTAATGTCAAATGAGCAATAATAGCACATTTTTCTACCTGTCTTTGATGGGATCAAGGTTTTAAAAATGACAAAATGTGTTTAAAAAAATTCAGATCAGTTTACATGTAACAATGGTCAATTGGTCTAAATGTTTTGGATATTTATAAAGAAAAAAGCAGTTTAATGAAGGTGCAAAATGGGAATGTTGTCATTGGCGACCCATAGTGTGCCACTAAATTTGGTTCTTGTGATTCAAAATGGTGTCTGTGCTTTTAGTAACTCTGTCACCATTAATTCAAGTTCAATCGAGTTTTCAAAATACTGCCAGAGAAATGACTTGAAAGTGCTGGAGATTCTTTAGTGCAAATTGTAACAGCAAAGTTGACTACAAATTTAAAGGATTCTACTGAAGAACCTTTAATGTGGAGACAAGGGTGTAAATCTCATCTCATTATTGGGGGGGACCATAAACAAGGAAATAAGAGCAATTTTGAGGGGGGAGAGGGTCGGCAAAGTTACAGTAAAATGTAACGCAAAATGTGGTTTAATTTTTTGTGTGTGTTCAAGCTGCACCACTAAAAATGACTAGTAAGTAGCAATGAATAACAAATGTGTTTTTCTCAGTAAACAACCTGTTGAGACCCATAGAAGTCAAACTAAGATTCAAATGTTGCTTAGATATGAGTTTGGTTCAGAGTCACAGATCTAATCTCTGCTACACCTTTACAAAAACTTAAGGCTCTAAATAAAAACAAGTTTTAATAAGTAACTCCACTTAATAAAATTCCTTATAAATACTGATTTATTGTAGTGGTTCTCAATACATACAAGTCATGTGTTATTTAAATTATAACTTAAGTTGCTTTAAACTTTTTTTTTTTTTCATGTCCTGGATGGCTGAGACCCCATAAATATGTAGGAATTTAATATTTGGGAAGTATCATAACTTAAACTCAAAGGTCAGCACCAGAGTTTTCTAGACAAATATTGAGATTTTATTTTGTGGTTTTAAAGGCTCTACGTTGAAGATGGTAAGAAATAAAGGCATACTTTATTTTTTTTACTGCCAGCTGCAGTCGCCCCTCTGCTCTTGGTTCCCATACTGAGCTGTCGGCTAATGCTAATGCTAACGCTCAGCCGCTCCCTCCAGTTTCAAACTCTTCTTATTAAAGTAAGAGTTAGAGTTAAATATAATTGGAATATTGTCTACCTTCGACAGAAAAAGGAGCTAAGTCTATGAAAGCAATGTAGCAGTTTAGCTAGTTTTGATTTCCAAGACATAAGGTGGCAGTTTATCAGGATTCAGCCAAATTAATGAAATAACGAACTGTTTATTGTCAATGTGTTTCTTCCTATTGAGCAGTGAAAGTCAATAAAACATGTTACATGTCTTCAGCTTAAAGTATTTTACTTACTGGAGGGTTTTTTGTTAGTGCTGCAGAGCTACAGCTAACAGCTAGCTCTTCACTTCTGCGACTCTAACGGAGCCTGTGTCGGTTGATCCTCCTACACTTTGGACTGAACCATTGTTCTAACAATAGTGGGGGGACCTAAAAATGAATTCTTATTTTTTTTAGGTGAATGGGAGGTCAACTGCTGCCTCATTTCTTTAACCTAAGCTAACCAGCTTCTTGCCTTCTCTTTAATGATCAATAAGATATATATTTGACCCTAAAATTCCAAACTTTTATTCTGTTATTATAATTTAAAGTATATTCCAAATATTTTAAGAAAACACATGACAGCTCTGATTTACGGTGGCCCTGAGGTGCAAAACACTACAACATTAACAAAGTGTTTTTGTATTTGTAATTGTGCTTCGTTAATGTTGTAGTGTTTTGCACCTCAGGGCCACCGTACTGATTAGCTGAAATCTCTCTCTCTCTTTTCACTTTCCAGGTTTAAAAGGTGAATCCATTCTATTAGAGACACCCCAACTCCTACATTTAAGCTTTTGATCTTCTCATCCAAGTCATCCATACATCATATATCATAATACCTTTTGGAATTTTAGTTTTTTCTTTGAACCATTCTTATTTCTGTATAGAATGAATCCAAAACATACAACTGCATTGACACTTTTTCTAAGGTGTGGGTGCATTTATAGAAATGTATTAATGATTTCTGCTAAATGAGCCAAATACCTGAGAAATCTGGTTTTTATCTTTATAGATTATTGAGTTGTACAATGCACAATCATGCTACCCAGGAAAATGATTCAAATAAATAATTAAAATGTGCAAAATGTAGGAGTTGGGATGAGAAGGAAGTTGTAGTAAAATGGGAATCACATGTCATTTTAACAATAATCTACAGATATTAGTCATCCCACAGGGAAAAAAAATCAATCTTTAAAAGTAAAAAAAAAGAGCTGAATTAAACTACCTTAGTGTTCTTGCTGTGGATCTGGGGTATTTTGAAATGGGTTCAGGAGAAAGTGGGGAGGGTGTTGGGGCAAACCAATGCATGACCATGGTACCAGGCTAAGTCACCTCAAGAACTGACCTTTCTGCCGGAGTCCTTGTGTCCACATTCCCCCTTGTCATACCACCACTTGTTTTTCAACTTGTCTAAGACGGCTTGTTCATTGAGCTTCAGTACTGCTAGGTTTACTGGGATTCTTCAGAGAATCAAGGGAAGGGGAGTGGGTGGGATTGGAAATAACATAAATAACATTATGCACATCCATGTTATGTTATGTTATTGTTCAACTGTGTTGGCCACAGCTGCAGCAGCAGTGGTGGTTGTAGAACGATTTTAGCAAAAAGCTCCATTAGCAGTACAGATGCTGTACACTACAAGTAACAGCTCAACAACAGAAAGAAAAACAAAACAAACAGAAAACAGAAACAACACAAAAAAATATTGGAAACTGTATCAAAGTGATATGCATTAATACTCCATCTAGCTTAGTTTGGCCTGACTCCCTACTTGCGAGATGTGTATTACTATATCACTTTGGGTAACCGACAGCAGCTGAAAACACTCTGGGACGCTTTCTTTTACTGAGCAAAGTGAATATAATCAGTAAATACTGTTTTCTGTCATGGTGAAGCCAAAGAGACTGCAGGAGGTGAAGCTGTTTGGATTGCTGGGTAGAAGCTGATCAAAGGGGTATTTAAAACAATACGTTTGCCAGATCAACTGGTTAGTTGGTCTTCATGCAGAAATATACTTTTAAGTTAATGGTTTGAACTTCTATAAAAAGTTAATTGAAGCTTCTGTTCCAGGGAAACATGCAGGAACTTTGAAAAACTCAAATTGAAACAACAAAATTCTGCAGTTAATTAAAATAACAACAAATTGGGATTTCCTGTGAGATGTTTGGTTAGCTGGATGTTTTCAAACTGAAAACCCATCATGGGATCTAACAGAACATTGATAGACCTGGGGGGGTTTCTTCAGTTCTTCAATTAAACAAATTGGTTTCAAACATTTGTGCTGCTATCATTTTAACATCTTTACAGTCTAAACATCTTTAGAGGTCATCAAAGGTCAACCATCCAGTCCAGTCATTTACAAAATCAGACAGAAAATGTCAATCAACTGTGCTGAGTCTGTGCAGCAAAATTTATGTTTGTGCTCTTCCAGCACATTAACAAAATCAAACGAGATGGATTTTGTTTGTTCAGCTAAATATTAGAACAGTTGATTGACACCAGATTTGCTTGATTTTGTAAACATGGTCTGTCTGGTTTGACCATTTTTTATAACCCTGGAAAACATTTAAGGAGGCATAAACAAACATTTTTGCTGCACAAATCAGCACAAATATTTGACACCAATTCTGTTGTTTGAAGAAGATTTGAAGAAGGTGGGGGCGGGGGGTAACTTCATTTGGGTTCCCTGTGTGAGGTAAACCTTGTATCTCCTTGGACCTCTGCATGCATCCCGTCTTTTATACATCATCAGTCCTTGTTTCCAAACATAACTGGAAGATTCTGTTTTCTCTATTTTGATTATTTACCACTCAGAAACTAAAAAACTGCACAGATGTTCATGCCATAATTCACTATTTTTCTTTCCTTCTTTATCTCTTCAAATCAATGTACAAAACACAGCATCATAGCCCTCTACTAGGTTGTAGTGATAACTGCACATATTACTGAAAAGCCAAGGCTAAACTGAAGGAAAAACTTTGTGAATGTGATGATGTACATGTCAATGAGGTCCAAGCAGTTTGTGTTTAAGGATGAATGGTTAGGCCTCAAATGACCCTTAAAACATCATCATCATCATCTCTTTATTCTAGACACATTAGAAGGTCCATAATAAAAAGATAAAACATAATAAGAAACAGAAAAAAATACAATCATAATATTCACTGAGTCACAAATAAATGACCAGTGCTTCCACAATCTTGAGGAAAATCTCACTGTACTCAGTGCAGGATTTACTAAAATTGCAATTATATTCTTGCATGACACAGATAATCTACACATGCGTTTGTACATACGATTCCTGAGCTCAGCTGCACATGTGGGAACTGCATTATGTACAAACATATGGCTAGCACTGCTCCATCTAGGCATCATTGTATGCCACATAAAGTCGGGCAGTGTATAGTGGACTACAAAAATCTATTAAGCTGAAGAAAACAACATATGAAGCAGAAATATTTTGGTCATTAACTGCCGACTTTTGAAATAGTTATGAAAATACCCCAACAATCAGAGAATGAGAGTAGAATTCATGTTTGTCTGATTTGTTCCCAGAGGGTTTCATGCTTGCTACTGAAGCTGTGCCTTTCTGCCGGTTACCCTGGTGTACCATTGCCTGTCGTTACCCGTCAGGGTTACGGTGATCTGACCTTGGAGTCCCCTCCCCCGATGCCGCACTCTCCCTTGTCATACCACCATCTGTTTTTCAATTTGTCCAACAGGCCCTGCTCGTTCAGTTTTAACACTGCCAAGTTAACAGGGTTTCTACAGGGGACGATAGTAACAATAAGGGATAAGAAGGGAACTTGTTGTTAATGAGGACTGCCATATTGAGGAACGCAACATCAGTACAGCTGCGTGAGTCTAATGAATGGTGCATGTAAGGACAAGTTCACTGTTTTCAGCCCAGACCTTCCTCTCATCACATCCAAGTGAAGCTTTTATCAGGTTTATGATAAAAGCTTTGACATTTTCCTGGTTTCTGAAAGCAAACATTCATGTGTACAGAAAAAATATATGTCTGCCACTAGACTGTAAATGGTTTGACAATGTGGTAATCTAGACCCTCCAGATTCATTTTTCATTGAGAAAGACTGACAGATTTTAAAATTTCCTTATAGTTTTTGTTCATGCAGTCAGTTGTAATCTCCTAAAGTGGTCTTGTCCAATAGGTATCCAGGTTTTGCCTCAGATTTTTCCTATTTTCAGTGCAGCCCTTGTGCCTGGCATGGTGACCTGTTAACACTTTGCACGTGACGCTAAGCTCATTTGTTTTGAAGGCTGAGTTGGTCACCTGCCTTGATGGATTCAGATACATTTTCCCTCTAATTGTGACCAAATTAGGAAGACATTATTTTATTTGTCCTTTGCATGCTAAATATGAATTCCATTTTTATAAAATAAAAATGTAATTTTTAGCTAAACCCTATTCTGGTGCCCTTATTGCTCACCATGTATATGTTTGTCTTATTTAGAGGGAATCGACATATCTCAATGAGAGCTGATGATCTTACCGTGAACAAATTTGCTTAATATTGCTAGTAGGTAATAGTTCATGTTTGATCCATTTTCTCTCATCATTTATCGACTTACCTGCATTTAGTGCTTATGGTTCAGTAAGATGCATCTCATTCATTTCAGTTTGGTAGAATAACATAAGAAACAACTGCCAACAACAGCTAGCTAATGTTAAAACAGCTAGATAAATGCTGGTAACTATGGCAACTAGTGAGCGTTTAAAGGCTGCCCTGCTCTTGCTGCAGTCAGGTTGTGCATGCATCTGCTGTGTTTGCAAACAAATAATTTCTCTATTTTGTGCTGAAAAAATTAGAAAGAGAAGAAGAAACTAGGAGGTCAAAAACCTTTATCTCCAGCATATGAAAGGCAAACCTTTAACATATATAACCTAATCACCATCAGCTGATTATTTCTGCTTTTCATCCAATAGCACTCTCAGAATGACTACTGGATTTAAAATCATTTTTTCCTCTGTCAAACTATTGTTTATTGAAACAATTACAGAAAGGGGAACGAATTATGTCCGAGAAGGATGTCTAAAGACAAATACTTTTCCAAGACGTCCCTTATGCATCATAGATTTATTCACTGAGTTTAATAATTCATATCTTACTGACTCTGAATTGGGTAAATTAAGAAACAAACCAACAAACAAACACTGGAAGTGTCATGTACTGGACAGAGACAAAGAAAACAAGCAAAAAAGTTCAACTACTTTCAGAAATTTTTCAGATAACACCATCTTAAAAGATTACAAGGAAGCCTGGACTGATGAAACAAAACTATAATGATATTAGGAAAATAACTGCTGGGATTAAAATACTCCTAATCCAACCTGTGTTTGCATGAATGCTGGTAACTTCAGGTGCCTTTTGGGCTTCATCTTTAAACATCAATAAGCAGTTGTGTGCTTCATCAGAACTTCTTTATCAAATGCTAAACTGATTTATCAGTTTTTTTTACATGTATTGGTTAAAAACCCAGCACTTTAGCAGAAAGAAAACTATATTGTTAAAGACAGAGCAGCCTGTGATGTTCAGACGCTGAAGTAATCTGGGATGAAAAACAATCAGTGAATTTGTAACAGATTTCTGTGAACTTTCATCAAACTTCATTCATTACCTGGTAAAGAAAAGAGGAAAAACATTCAAAGATTTACTTGGAACTTACATGAGGTCAGAACTAGTGATTCAAACTGTGAGTCATGGATGAAACACACCTGACTGTTGTTCCTCTTCACATGCAGATGATGATCAAAGCTACAGAGCAGCACTAGCACTGATGACATGATAATATGAACAACAATGCTTAATTAAGAGTTTTGTTCCAGAGCACCAACTGCAGATCACAACAGTTTAAATTTGTGGATGTGTTTCTTCAGGGTGCCTTTCTGTTAGACAAAGATAATATAAATCTGTCACTATATGGATGATCTTAGCAGGATATTCAAGGGCATATTAATGTCACAGTGGGCTCCTCATTATGTGCATTACATTACATGTATTAGATAACAGAAGTTTCCACATCTTCTCAGCAAACAAACTCAGCCAGATTGGATAAAGAGAATCCTTGAACAGCTGATTTTAAGTAGCAAATCTGGATATCAATTATAATTAAGTGTAAAATTATTCAAAGAACTGGTAGACGTAGATTAAATGCATCATCACGTAACCAGGTTTTTCTTATCAGAAAAGAAAAGGCATTTATCAAAAGATAAAGCAGTATAAATTAGTATCAATTTTGAATTCTTGTAATTGCTTACTTTATTTTTGCATATTTCCACTGATATTTAAAAATTTTAAGATAAGCTTTTGAGGCTGGAAGGTTTCTGCACCATCATTCAAAAGTTCCTCTGTAGATTTTTAAAAATCAGATTCAAGTTAGGACTGCAGCTGGGTGGGTCCATAAATATCAAAAATAATATCTATTGTAACATAATATCAAATCTTTTAATAAATCCAATTGTATTTTCTCTTTTTGCCCATTTCTCCAGTTTATAAATAATTCCAATGATAAATATGTGAAGACTTTCAGTATGAGGTATGGATGTACTGCATACTGTTCAGTTACCACTAGCTGGAGTCGTATGTTGAAGGGACTAGGTTGACGAGTCAAAAGTATAATTGGGGGAGTGATGAATCCATTGAGTTCATCAAACTCCACCTCAAATCTGTGTGCAACTCTCAGATGCTTTGATGTTTACATTTATGAACAAAAGTCTTGCAAAATGATTCACTTTAACCAGAGATAAACAACAAAGATGAAACAAAGACAAAATCAAAGCACATCCTCTTTCAGTTCCAGTGTTTTCTATATCAGAATATGAAATATTCTCTTTTTTTAATTAGTTGAATTTGACCTCAGATTAACAAGAAACATAAGGCAGAGTGATCATTTATTTAACCAGATATTAAGTCAAAATTCAGAAGCAGGATGTTAAAAATAAGGCCCTGTCAATATCATGCTTTGATGCAAACATAGGTCGATTTTCTGCTTCATTTTGCACAACTCGTCCAAATGCACAATGGAATTTTGATGGAATTTTTTTTATAGTTTTAAAAATGCTTTTTGAAGTGGGGATGTTTAAAAACTCGATTTCTGTTATATAAAGACATCTAAGTGCACATGAATACAATTACTTCAATGATAGAAATCACAGCAACTACAGAGAAGCTGTTTCTACACTCTGTCACTTCATCTAGATTCTGTTTTCCATGAATCTTAAAAGTGAGCTGAAGAGGTCAGTGACTGTCAAAAGGAACATGAGCTACAGTTGTTTTGAAAGAAGCTTTAGCATTTAGCCTTTCCTTACCCATGCTTTCTGTTTTCCTATCTTTTTAAGGAATTTTGACATAATTCTTAATAATATTATGGCCAGCTGCTGGTGTACAATAGAAATTATAGCATTTTCTAAAGGAGGAGAGAAAGTCGGCCATCTAATAAAACATCAGCATCTGGAGACAGAAACAATGATGTGTTCTCTCCTTTCAACTGGTCCTTCACATCTTCATCTTCTGTTTATGTTTGAAAAGGCCAAAAGCATCCTGCATACGTGGGCATACTAGTAATAATAATCCATTTATTAATGAAGCCCTCTAGCTCCAATTGAAATCTCAAAGGGCTCATTCACACTGTTGACAACAAACTGCTGGAATGCAGCTACAGCTGCCATCAACCCCTCTGGCCAACATCAGCAGGCACTGTGGGTGAAGCGTCAACAAGGGTCACAGACACAGACAACAAGGGCAGATGGACTGGGAATCAAACCAGCGATTCACCAATTGCAGGGTGAACTCCTACTGCCATTGCCACCATCACCCAGAATACTGTGTGTATTCTGTGAGCCGCATGAAGTCCACACACACTGTCCACTGTTGAGATTTCATAGTCCTTTCTCAAGACAAATCCCTTAATTTTCCACAATCCAAATGGATGCTAGCAAGTTCGGCACCTAGTCTGATGCTTCCTCTCCAGGGCAGCCACCGCACGCCTGCTAAAGCAGCACAAAGTGGCAGTCTGGTTGAGCAGTGTCCTTCTGAATGGTTGTGCCGACTCTCAAACCTTATGAGCTCGGTATTGCATACAAAACAGTTCAATGTGAACATCGTACTGTGACGTAAAAATTGACCTGTGCACAGACGTGTCTGGCAAACGTCCGCTTTGAGTCCACTTAAAATACGCTCAATTATGTGAGTGCCTTGACTTCTCCAGCAGGAAGAATAACGGGGTAGAGTCTATTTTTACAGGTTCAATATCATAGGGTAATCAGAATCATAGTCAGAATAATCACAGACATAATGTTTTGCAAAATGTTCCATAAACTTAAAAAAATGCAGAAAAGCTACTTTTATGAGAAAATAATGTAGTAAGATTTGCACATGAGCATATAGACTGTTTCTCTGCTACTATTTCTTGAAGAGGCAGCTTTTGATTGCAGCAATGTCTCCCATTTCAAATGAAAACTCTGTGTGCCTGCAAAGCAGCACAAAAGACATCACCATTCATATTAATGCCAGATTTGTCTTAAAGCTTAAATCTCCTCCTATAACTTAGCAGCCTTTCCAACAACCTAGTAGCAATTTGAATGGAATTTAATGTCAATGTTGTATTGCTCTTCTGAGATTATATTTCCTTAGCTTTAAAAATCTGCTAAATACCAGATGATTTTATTTATTATGTCCTAATATGCAAAAATGAAAGAGGATGTGTTTATCTGTCACCATGACAGCAGTTAATAGCCAGAGACAGCACCGATTCTTCACACAGAGCTAATGCTTTTGATGAGTGAAGTTGATTAAAATAAATGCTCTGCATTCAAGTGCTTTACCACAACTACGTTGCTTAGCAACTGAACATGGAATCTGCCTTTTATATGACTTTTTTCCCCTCAAAGCAGTGAATTGGTTTGTGTTTTTCTTTTGCAGCTCAAAAGCATAGAAACATGGAGACAGAAAAGGTGGACCACAAACAATTCCCTGATTGAGTATTTTCCAACATAAAGGAACAAATGATTACATTCAGAGTGCACCAGTCTCCTCTGTCAAGTGTTTGTTTCTGGCTTGAATATAAAAATGCTGACATGAGGCAGAAATAATAAGAGCAACACAGAACAACTGATACATTTTCCATTCTATGTCAAACACAAAGGAAAGGAAAAGAAATCTTTCAAATTCTGCTGTCAAGTAAAAATCTAAACTTTTAGAAATATTTACCCAACTTTTAGTTTAGTTCAACTGTATTCAATTAAATCAAATAATAAAAAAACCAAATCTGCATTAATTTGCTGAATGAACATGGATTGATCAATATGGAGAAACATGTTCAGTTCTAGGTTTATTAGGATCACAACATATTTTTGTTGTCTTTTTTTTATGAAGATTTGAATTCTATGATCAATGTAAACATCTGACATAATGATCAAATATTTAAACGTAAAACTTTTTAAAAGATGCTTGCTTTGTGCTGCGCTGCCATTGCCTTTTATTAATTTTCATCAGAATAAAGCTGAGATAAAGAAGCAGTGACTCTTATTAAAAATAAACTATGTTTATAGTTCTGATATGCTAGATCATGTGATTCTTATCCAGGCATTCAGAAAAATATTGTCCTGTCACAAAAAAATAATGTTATATGGTGACAACAGCATTTTCTCTAATAAGGATGCCACAACTAGTTATAGCAATGTTGGGCATAATGATCCCTGGACATCAATATTTTTACATGTAACATTTTTTAGAAATCTACCCAATCTATTTCTTAAATTTTATTACAAAATATCTTAAGCAAGTTCCCTGTTTCGTTGTCACTACAGCACACAGGGGCTCACTAATCGCTATGAATTCCTTTTGAAGGGATTCATAGTTATATTTTAAGGTAAAAAAAAAAAACAGTGTACCTCAAGGTTCTGTTTTAGAGCCAGTTTTAATTACAATTTACACTATTGTGCTGTGTGAAAATGTGTCAAATGCTTCTTACTACTTTTATGCAGATTATGTTGTCATTTATTATTGTTAAAATTTAACTGCTCTGGCATCTACATTTCTGCAGGCTGCTTTTGTCATCAAAAGGAAGCTAGAAGAAAAGGTGCCTAAAAATGACACAATCCCATCACAGTTGAGTAATAGTTATTAATAAATATGTGAACTAGCCAGTTTGTATTACTGCTATGAATTCCCTGACTAATTGAAGAAGCTTTTAGACTAGAAACTGGTTCCATTTTGGTGATTAATGTCGTGTTTGCATGTGTTATTTTGCAAAATTTATTCAGCCAACTTCATCCAATTTATTTGTCCATAAGCACAAAGGAAGGAAAAGACTCAATTATTATACCATTTATGAACTTTCTTAAGTTGGTTTAAAACTTTTTAACTTTCTGATAAACTGTGCAATTTGTCCTTGGTTTCTAAGTTCAACTCTCTGTGCATCATCATGTTCATTAATCGCCTTTCCCCTTTCCTGCTCCCCTTTGCAGGAGCTGTTCAGCTTTCCTCACTGATTGTGCTCACCTGGTCCAGCACTCCACCATTTCCTTTCATTAGTATTTCAGCTCATTGATTTTCATTTTTCTTTGCTGGTGCCTTCTGCTGCATCCTGCCTGGTTCCTTGTCTTGGTTTTCTCATGACCGGTCTCTTTTTAACATTAAATGATCCTAAGGCTTCTAAGCTGCTGTCTGCATTTGGGCCTAATACAAACTTAAATATACAAATCCTAATTGAACCTTGTAGAAATAGTGTGCTGAATTTTATTTTACATCTTAGCTTTCTGCAAGAAAACCTGTTCATCATTGGTATCAGAAATTGGAATGCAGTCTTGGTCATTTATTTTGAACATTGAAGTGTAAATAAACACAGCTGGGCTTGTTTCTTTTAAATAATCAGCCCACATTCAGGTCAGTAGTAACTGGTCTAAATTTTTCATTTAAATAAAATGTACTAAAGCTGAGGCTCAGTGTTACCTGACAGCAGAAGAAAGACAGAGACAGATGGAGACACTGATTATGAGTAGAGGTGTGCCGATCGATCGGCCACCGATCATAATCGGCCGATTTCCGTGAAAAAGTGTATGATCAGTGATCGCCGATCACACAAACCGATTACCTGCTTCTCATTTCCAACCTGCCTGTGCAGCTGGTCTCCTCTTTCCTTCACTCTGCTTCCACTGTTTCATATTAAGCTCAGCGGCCATGAGAGATTCTAAAAATATCAAAGGAATTTCTGACCTATTTATTCAATGTTTTTTAAAAAAGTAAATGATAAATAAGCTGCTAAGAAAGACATCAACGATACAAATTACTGTGTTGATTGTTACAGTAATACCAATACTATATGTTAAACTTTATTTATTTACTTGTGGTACATGGACTTGAGCAGAATGTATCTAACAA
This sequence comes from Poecilia formosa, assembly GCF_000485575.1. NCBI lineage: Eukaryota > Metazoa > Chordata > Actinopteri > Cyprinodontiformes > Poeciliidae > Poecilia > Poecilia formosa. The sequence goes on along the minus strand of NW_006800595.1, from coordinate 182,464 downwards.
TCTATGTTGTACAGTATCTGATTCTTTACTGCAATGGTTTG
>NW_006800595.1:179229-181651 GCF_000485575.1 Poecilia formosa | reverse complement strand
ATAGTTTTATCAATAACAGTACAATTTGCACAATCCCTGTTTTGTTTTGTTTTCTAATTGGAAAAAGGTATTAAAAACAAGTTTTATATCTAAATTAAGGTGGATTCATGGTTCCTTTTTCCACATAATGGGTTTATGATTAAAAAAAATAATAATTATGTGATCGGTATCAGTGATCGGAATTGGAAGGAAAAAACCTGATCGGCACATCTCTAATTATGAGTGCAATTGTTAGTGCGCTGGTGCATGTAAAGGCATACAGGCAGGCAGCAGTAAGACAGGCATAACAGATAACAAGAGACAGACAGTCTGACAGACATGTGGACAAAGACAAAAGAGAGACAAGACAGACAAACACAGTAAGAGACAGACACAAAGACAATAAAACTGTGATCCACCCCTCAAGACTAACAGACTCGATTACCTTATTAAGCACCAATCATCCAGTTTCTGACAAAATCCAATCAGTTGCTTATGTAAATCAACACTCTGTGTGTGCAGAAGTCAGTTACTGTTTAGACCATTTTTACTAACAGCATTCTGATGTTAGCTCTAATGTTTGACTAACTTTACTTTCTCTGTTTGAACCTTAATTTGACAAATACGAATTAAACAATTTTCAATCTCAGACAATTACATATTTTGGAATTTAAATAAAATGGGAGAAAAACTAGAAATGAGAAACAGGAAATGCGACATAATGTGTGTACATGTACACAGATTTTAGATTGAACTGATTAATTTCCTTGCCATTTCCTTTCCCACCAAGAGAATCTAAAACCGGCTCAAATTTTATGAGAATTGAGAAATGAGCATTCCTAGCCTTCACTTGGATGTCGTCTTTATTAGCGACAAAGGGCTACAGTTGACACATTTTTCTGAATTAAAATTGCTATTTAATAAAATATTGAAATAAATATTGATAGTTAATGTTTCTTCTTTCTGGTGTTTCAAACACCTGTCTTCTCTGTAACTCCATAGTTAGGACTGTGACTAGGATTGGACACATCAGATCCATTTCATACTCCAGAATTTCAATTGCACGGTTTCATAATAAAATTTATGTGATGATTGAAATCATTTTCACTTTGAGTTTACGACAGTGCAAGATTAGCAAGATTAAAAAAAAAGTGTTCCTTCCAAAGTTTTAGAGGAAATTTTTGATGCATTTAATGAAAACTCTAGCTCTAATATCGCTGTTTATCAAAAACATCCTATCTAATTACTCTTCATGCATTTAAGGTTTGTATAATTTTATAATTGAGTTGACTTAAGTTTTGGAGCTATACAATTTAACTGACTATTTTTACAGAAAGTTGACTGGGAGATATGCTAAAGGTAAAGAAAATCTGAAAAAATGACACGATCAATTCTGTTAACATCTATAATTTCATTCAGTTTTATTTCACCGGATGTTCCTTTATATTTTGAGGAGTTAGAAACTTTTTTTTTACCCTTACTCAGAATGCTCTAGACTTCAGCATTTACACAGTAGAGGGAGCTGTTTAAAGTAGCAGATTTAGTGTTCTAAGCAAAGATTTAATTGTCAGAAACGGGTGTGGATCCATGTTTGAGGGATCTCACAAATATTTGATATTGCACTCTCTATTCTAACTTAAGAAGTTACCACAAATAACAGACAAAAACGAGACAACACTAACCCCACGTTGGCGTCCGCTAACCAGACACTCAGAGTGTACCTGAGGGGCGATGCTTTGGGAGTGGCCACTCCGTAACCCTTAGAGTCAAGGTTTCCTCCTACTTTCATGGTGTCGCAGGGTTTCCTCTGCTCGATGTACTCGTTCATGGAAGACTCAAGTAGGTAGGCATACTTCCCCTTTGACTTTCTGACTCGTATTACCCCCTCATTGGTGCTCTTTACGAATACAGACGGGTCTGCACTGCGCATGTATGACCACATCTTTTCGAACACAGCAATCTTTGACCTCTAAAAGGGGAGTGAAGAGCAAAAATGAGATAACATTAATTTATACTGTTTAAGACAAGTCGCTCCATTTGTGAAGATGATTTTGAACTTTAATCACAGTACTGAATCTAGCTAAATCCCCCTGGTTTTGCACATCCTACAAACTAGAATGTACAATTCCCTAGATGACATTGGAAACAAGTTTGCTCAATATTATTTAGGTTTTAATTTTCTGTCAGAAAGTAATTTATTTTAAAAAAAAAGTTTTTATATAGTGATGTACCATAAAGGTTTTACAGTGGTTGACACACTAGCCTTCACATTATACATACAGTTTAAAGCATACAGACATATTAAACTGAATAAGAGGTCAGAAACAGGCACGTGCAGAGGGGTTGGGGGGCCTTGAGCACCTGCCCCTTTTGCTCCTTGCCCCCAAATGCCCTTTTGGTCAAATTTTTTATTTTTATTTTTTTTTAATTATTATTATTATTT
>NW_006800595.1:176996-178747 GCF_000485575.1 Poecilia formosa | reverse complement strand
AACCAATCAGAATCAGTAGGCCACTCTTAGCACTGTCAATTAGCCTCATTCACTCACTGTTAAATGTGCTAATGGGGAAGAAACAACTCATCATTACAAGAAACCGTTTATCTGCCATCACTGGTAGCTATGCTAACTAAACTGAGCATTCACAGTTTGAATCTGCACAGCTCTGTGCTATGCTAGCTGCAGCATGGCACAAATCAAGGTGGAGGAAGGATGAGAGCAACATGAGATTGTGATTGACAGCACTAAAACTCTCCTTCCACTGACTGGTTGTTTCTAGAGAACCATGGGAGAAGGCAGAGGAAATAGATTTTTCACAGATTACCTCTCATACCATACTGTCACAACATAATGACAGTTTTAAAAAATATGTGAAAATTTTTTTTATAGAAAAGTTACATACTGCAGCTTTAATTTCACTCAGGAGAGAACAGGTCAGGAGGGACGTGGGTTAGAGCTTCTGCTGACTCACTCATCTGTTGTTAAGTGGTAAAAGGCACAGGGAACAAATTAAATATATGAATATGTTGGTCATTTATTTCCTAATTCATTAAATGCTAGTGAAATTGAGGCAAACAGTAGTCTGTAGCTAAGTAAATTATGATAAATAGTTGATAATCTCACACAGTCTACTCACCTCTTGTAGAAAAACTGGGTTATAAATTAACACTCTTGCCTTTTTCTCTCTCTCCCTCTCTCCATTTTGTTTTTGAAAACCTGATTTTATAACTTTTCTTAGCAGCATAGTAACTGCCACAGTCGTTCGTGGAAGCTGTATTCAGCTGCAGCTTCTACTGACTGCAGCTGAATACAGCTTCACCGCCAAGCGCTGCAAGCAGGAACGAACCATTTAACGCAGACAGGTTTGTCCCTATCTGCGGTTCAGGGCAAAAACGGATGTGTGTTTTTTGGTCTGGGAGGGGTAACATTAAATTTTTACTGCTAAAAACAATCTTAGAAAATACAATATGATTAATTTTCTATTTGTTAATTTTGTATAAGAACTACTGAGCGGGAGGAGACAGCCAGGTGAGGAAAAACTGTTCTTATCTATTGATTCAGTATTTTTATCATGCAGACATTAGGCTGTTGTTGTGCTATTAGCTAGCTGCTAGCTCACGACTTTGCTAGCAAAGCAAGATAACTAAAAAGCTTCTTCCCTGTATCGTTAATGATAACAGTCATTCTTCAGTATCGCTTATGCAATAAGGGCACATCGACCGTCCAAAACCGATCATCTCCATAATGAATATATGTCCGATCTTCTAATTTCCTTTGCTGCATAATGTACATTGCATTTATTCTGGTGTTAGGTAAATGTATCTTGAAGGAGAATAGCACTTAAATAAAAGTCCAACAAGGATATCCATTTAGAATTAAAAATAACTCACCCTGAATTACCATGATAGATATAATGTATGTAATAAATCAATCTGTTCCTGTCCAATAAAAGCGTGTGTAACTGGGTCTATATTAATAATTGTATATTTACATAAAATGTGTTCTTTAATGTATTTGTTCACTTATACTTGACTGTTCTTGTATTCCTCTGTGTCTACTATAAGGGGTTTGGTCCTCCAGCTCCACCTTACTTTCTTCTTCTTTTGTTCAGGGTCCTCCAGGACTATTATAAATATTAAGGCATTAATTTCCTCTGTCCTTTTGTTATTCGTTCCACTAGGGAGAGATCGGGTTGGAGAACTGGAGCACATGCTAGGTGCTAATGCTAATATCTCCCGATTGAC
>NW_006800595.1:159887-175093 GCF_000485575.1 Poecilia formosa | reverse complement strand
CGCTCCTCTCTCTTGCAGGTACTGCGTACCCCCGCTAAATCTTTTAGGGGTACGCAGTACCCGACCGTACCCCCTACTTTCACCCCTGCTGATCACCACATAACACACACAACGCAGAAGTCCACCGGTCACACGTATCATTAATGAAGGGGAAAAAACTCAATCCAGACTTTAAGTAATATTGTTATGTTGTGCTACGAACTGAAAAACATATTGGTTTAAACACAAGGGTAAATACAGTAATTGTTAGGATTCGGGTTGGTGTGAGTGCTCTTTCCTATAGAGGATCTTCGGAGGAGAGTTCTGACAGGCTGGCGCACCGGCAGCTGATTCCGAGTGATTGACTGGTGGACTTTTAAGAAGCAGAGGAGCAGTCACTCATCGCTCGATGGTCTCACTTGTTGAAAACGACGAGCTGTCATCAACCCAGGAACCACGCCTGGCTTTTAAGATCGCTCCTGCCAAGACCGAACACCTCCGCCTGCCGCTCTCCTTCCCTCTCCATCATTGGTCCTCGGAATTGCTCCCGGATCCTAGCCTTTCCCTCCACGCAACCTCCATCCGAATGACAAACCCGAGCTGACTTGCCTACCCTCTGGAGCACAATTTGATCGTACCTTTGAAATACATTAAACTTTCACTGAACAGTGTTCTCTGGTCTTGTGTGAACTTGCATGTGGGTCAAGAAACTGAAATCCAACATGACAATAATTGGTAGTGTGGTTTAATATAGTGTTCTGATAATAATTCAATATGTTTTGCTTTTTTCAGTTCAAAGATGCCACATAAAGAAAGACGTCAGAAACAAAAAAGAAAAGATCTACCAGAAGCAGCCAAAGGTAGTGGACTGTTGACCAACTGGGTCAGAACAAGTACCGCAGGTAAGAACAAAAAAAATAAAGCTTCTTACCATGATCAACGTGCAGTTTTTGGTAGTGAACAATATATTTCATATTACAAGGCAGCTGTTATGTTAAGATGTACTTAATCTAGTTGTATATCTCACAATTTGTAATTTATCATTGTTTATTAAACAATGAAAGATGTGTGACTTTAATATTCGGTCCTAAAATGCGGGCCTGTTTTTTAGCACCTGTGGTCTCTGCACGGCCCTGGTCAGAAACGTATGTGTGTGTGTGTGTGTGTGTGTGTGTGTGTGTGTGTGTGTGTGTGTGTGTGTGTGAACTAATACTAGACGACAATACATGTATATGAATGAGATACTTATATCTCGTATTTTGTGTGAGAAGTGTCACGAAAGAGACGGGGCATAATTTGGAGATTGCATCGCGCATGCGTGGATCCCAAACTGAGCAATGTAGGTAATATTTGTAATTTGACAAAGGACAGCATAAGACAAACTGCTGCAATTCTTAATGGTACTTTATTATTGCCGACTATAAAAAGCAGTGTGTCCTGTGCCTTAAACAAAATAGCTCCGATGAGCGCCGATGTATTGACGATCTGTGCTTCACGTCAGATTTTCCTACCATAGAGTATCTAGACAGCTATGTCTATCTGTCGGTGCTACCTTTCTAAAACTGCTGATAAGCTAGCACAGATAGTCACAACACCAGCGTTCATAGGAGTTCTTTGGCTTATGGCACAGGTCACACTGCTTGTTAGATCCGCTGATGAGAAAATGCAATTAAAAATTGCGGCTGCTTGTCCTATACCGCTCGTTGTCAAATTACAGTTAGCCATGTTTTGCCTTCTTTTCTCTAAAGTTCATTGTCATTGGTTGCTTACTCCCTGTATTGCTGCCGCCTATTGGATGTGCCAATATTGCTCAGTTTAGATCCAGCCATACTCTATGAGATCTCCATCTCCGCCTCTTCCGTGACACCTCTCACACAGACAAGTACGAGTATCTCACACATACATCTATTGTCATTCAAGCAGTCTAGTATTAGTTCACACACACATTTCTGACCTCTCCTTCAGACTAGTAGCTATGTGTGCTTTAAACGGTATGTATGTATGTGTGTGATATTTTAATACCATATAAATGCAATTTTAGTCTTGTGTGTGTGTGTGAGTCTGTAGTAGTGTGTGAGAGAAAATTCTATGCATGTGTGATAATTTAATAGTGCATGTGTGTAATTTTAGTATTGCATGTGTGTGTCCACAGTAGTGTGTGTGAATGTTTGAATGTGTGTGTGAAACTTTGAGATAAAAGATTTAATCAAATTTTGACTTACACTTAGTAACCTCTGGTATTTGAAAAAGTGTCATTAGATAAGTTGAAATAAGTTGTACTAACTCAATCTATACTTTTTTGATTTGGTCTAATTTTAACAAACATTTTAGTTGTCAGAGGGACATTTTCATTTATAGCACAAAAGAAAAGCAGCTAATTTTTTTATTTGTTATGGTATCAAGAGTGAACATGCACACTAACCTTGAAGAAGTCTTTGGTAGAGCCCCCTTCAAGTGTACCATAGGCGATCTCGGTCTGCTTGGCTAGGTCTTCTGCACTCTCTATGGGGGATACCATTCTCTCCACAGTGAGAAAAGCTGCCAGGTTGGCTGTGTAGGAAGAGATGATGATGAGGGTGAAAAACCACCACACCCCTCCAACAATTCGACCTGAGAGGGATCTGTGGGGAAGAACAGAAAGTAAACAATGGCTTTTAATAAATTCAGGAACTGCTGCCTGCATTCTGGACTTGGACCTATTTTGTTTAGTTTTTCCTTTCCGATTGGAAAACAGAGTATACAGTTTCACTCATGTGCTGATGAGATCACTTAATGTGCAAAAATAGTGCTTGCATTCAATCTTACTGTAGCAGCATCACCAACTTTTGGCCTAGCAGTTATTTCATTGTTTAAAATAATGTCTTTCTTACCATCAGAAGGAGTGCTTTAAATATTTTGGAAATGATGGTCAACCTTTTTGTCTCAGAGTTAAATAATTGGGTAAAAGGGGTCAACATTAACAGTAAACATTAATCTGCACAAAACCAAAACCTCTATCTTCTTCCACTCAGATCCTTTTCTTTCTAGAAACTGACCTCAGCAGACTTCAGTTTTAATGTGTTTGGTTGAGCTGCTGACATCAAATCACTGCACACATTATTTTACATTATTTTGTTTGACTTAAAGCTGTACAGTAGGTGCAAGAACTGCAGCTGAGAGTTTCTGCCTGCAGGATATTCATGTTTCACATTAACATTGAAAGCATAGAATACAGTCAGTCAAATCCCATCAAACACACACACACACACACACACACACACACACACACACACACATCCTGTTTAGCCCTGGGGCCCCATCCCACTAAAGGTGACCCTGTGTGATGTTCACATTGATGCAGCTTCGGTGTAATGTGGTGTACAACAAGCCAAAGAAAAGCACCAGATGAGGTGAATTTTGCAAACAAACCAAAACTTCCCCTGGTTGAGGCAGCTCATCATCAAAGAACTGGTTCCCTCTGGGGTTGAGACCAAAGTGCCACCCAGACAAAGTAAAAAGTTGTGACTTCCATGTTTTAAAGAATCTAAAACCATCTTAGCATCTACTGTGCTATTTTTAAAAGAACAAGCTGTTTCACATTGATGCTAAGTCTTAGAAGAGGAACATGGATAGATCAACAAACCAGTTGCTTATTCCAACTTTTTGGCCAAGTTTGTTCTGCTTTGCACTGTCTGAGAGCATGAATGTTGAAAATGAATAAATGTTTCTGCCCTATTATATACCTTATTTTTGTCTGGAGATGGTTTGTTCTTCATAAAATAATAACCAAACTCTCCATTACTAAAGGCATCTTATCTGGGCTAAGGAAAAAGGACCTGGAATTTTGTGCAGTTGATTTTAGCTGTTTGGCTGGCTGTGGTTCTTTACCCCAGCAAGTACTGTGGATTCACCATGTATTCACTACGAAACAGCACAGCAATTATACTAACAGAAACTATTCTACTCACAATTTTCCTTTAAGGTAATCATCACCAATGAACAACACACATTTACCTCATCATAATGTGCTATGACATATGGGATGGAATATGCCTAAATAAGGTCATTGTCAGAAGAAAAAGGCACAAAGGCAAGGCCATAAACATGCATGTGGCATGATGAACCTGACACACATGGAGAATAGAAACAGCCTCAAGCCTGACCGCAGCTGGAAATACTAAAAATCAGGCACCATGTCACATGCAATCAAATGTTTCTTGAATGCAAGTGTGTGTGTGTCTACATCAGAAACTGATGTGTAAAGAGGTGGTGGTTTTAATCACAGCTCAGCTATGACAACAAATCTCCCAGACATTTTGCTTTAGACAGGCAGCTTTGTGAATAAAAATGCTGGCTATATGATCTTTCGTCTACATATGTATCAATTACCACACAGTTCATTTTTATACCATTCAGGGTTACCTGGGGGAGATGTCACAGCCCTGCTGCATGAAGGCCCCTAGTGAGAACCAGAGAGAATTAAAGATCCCAAAGTCGTTGGTGTGTTCAGGAGCTCCTTTATCTTTCTGCTGGTTCTGGTTCTGATTCTGAGCCTGAGAGTAACCTGAAAGGAGAGAATGATAACAAAAACTGACTAAACTTTGGTTATTGAAGCGAGGAGAATTACAACATGGGAGCGAGTTTATCAGGTGGTGATGATGTTGAAAATGGTGGGATACCTGGAGAGCGAGGGTCTTCCGAGTATGAAGTGGGAGGAGCTTGTCGAGATGCTGAAGCTGGAACAGTTTCATCTTCTTCATCGGACTCTTCGCCTTGCCACTCGTAGGGACTGAAACGACTCACCTGCAAAAAGTCATGAGGATGATGAGACAAACTGATTCAAGATCAACTGGAAAATTCAAAATAAATTGTAACGAAGTACAAAAGCAGATGACTTAGTCTGCTACAGTTAAGACCTAAATTATTCATACTCTTGGTATATTTATATTTAAAATGATTTACATTTAACTAATTAGTTTGTTTTTGATAGGAAATGAGACTAGCGCCTGCCAAAGAAAACAATGTCAAAGGAGAATCCAGTTTTAAATGAATAACTAAAACATAAATACAGCTTTCTCAATATTAAAACAAATATTTTCCTGGTGAAGCAATCAAACCTTTATTAAAAGCACAGACCATCTTTTCCTTCCACAAAGTCTCTGTATAATTTAATCTAGATCTTCCAGAAGTATATTGCGCTTAACCAAATATAAAAAGGGGGGGAAATTTTTAAATGAAAGGATTGTTTTAAGCAAAAATCATAAATGTGCACAATTTATTTTACAAATGTCATGATTTGTGGAGGCAGAGTGGTGAGGGAGGACGCCGGCAGACCCAGGATGAGGATGATGATGATTTAATGAAAAAATCCACAAAGGCGGCACAGGGAAACAGACTGATGCCACACACAACCAGGATCCGACAACAGACAAAGACAACAGGTGGGACTAAATACACTGGGAGGGTAATCAAAGAAATGAGACACAGCTGGGATCAAACAGGAAAGACAGAGACTCACAGGGGAACAGACCAATAAACACACAGAAAACAGATCACAACTGATATGGATCAGAGTAATGGTTTATTGGGCTGAAACAGCAAATATTTCTGCATGTGGCTGAACTGGAAAACATAAGTGTGTCACTGACATAAAATAGTGCAGTTGGATGCTTCTTGCTGTTCACCACCACACAGCATAACATTCAGTGACCCATATTGGCTCTTTTCTACATGTCAATGACAGCAATTGCATGAAGAAAGGAAAAAAACCTTGTACAATGGATGACATTTATTGTGTTGTCTCAGCATACATTTGCTCAATATGTTGGGTGTGTGTTGGTGTTTTGGGGATGTGTGTTTATGTTGAGAATAGCTCCATGTCAATTTGGCATTATGTCATTTGTCTCCAACTTAAGACAACATATATAAACTAGTCTTTTTGTAATTTAAGTTGCATTAAATTCTTGACAACTTTAATTTTCCTAAATAATTACTCAATAACTAGTTGCTTCCAAATGTAGGGTGGATGTAGCTATCGTTTTTAGCTCATACTAGTTTTTACAAATATTGAAGAATACTTTGTGTTTTTCCATATTTGATTAGAAACAAGTTTACATTAACAAGCATTTCTGACCCCTGCCATCATACCAGAAAAAGCACCACACTGACTCCAATGTAGGCAAAAACGATGCACATCCAGATCTCGTAGGCCAGTGGGTCAAGGAAGGAAAAAACGCCTGGCTTGGACTTGGTTGGTTTCTTGATCATGATGGAGATTCCCAGAGACATGAAGGGTTTGGTGAAGTCAATGTCTTGCTCTCGGACGAGAGTGATTGTCAGTGGGGCGACGGCCATGTCTGCCTTCTGCAGGAGGATACAGACAAGAGATGTCACCCAATGGGGGGTTTTGTTTGGTAAAAACAGTGAACATGTGTGTTGCTGAAGCTAACAGACATGTTCACTGACTCATAATGAAAACATCTGTAGAGCTGTCACTGTTCATATGAGCATGAAGCTCAAAACAGGTGATTTTTAAAACACTTGACCTAACTTACGAAAGCAATTTCTTTGCTCAAGTGAAAACATGTCAAAGCAACACCTTCCTTGTAGATATGTTATAGCCCACATGCTTGCCTTATTTTGAATGTTTTCTTTGATACTTTCCACATGTTCTCTGTCATGAAAAATAGCATGTGCATAAAATTAAAAATCTGCAACAAAACTGTATAAGTAAGAATGTTATTTTCTTTTTACTTTACACTGGCATTGTGGGACCCAATACCAGTGTGGGCGTTGGGTCCCACAATACTGAGTGGGACCCCATGCATTAATTCACCCATTTACTGTCATTATGTGTAATAACATCATTTGTCTTTGACACCAGACTAATTTGCTGACTTGAAGACCCAGCCTCAGTCATATTAAAGACACAAAATGGACAAGAAATACTACAGCTGATAGTCTAATCTAGTTTTCTTAGGAATCATATAAAAATCTTATAAAAAAATAATTTTCAGATCTAAAGATACAACCAGTACTTCTACATTTATACATTTATTTATAATGCAAAGCCACTACTAACTCCACTAAAAGGTGTTGATGTAACTCTAAGATTGGACCAATTTTTTAAAACCAGAACAGAGGAGGAAAAGCTCCAGTTGGGATCACAACCCAATGTTCTGAAGTTTACTATTCCACAGTATTTACACTATAAAAAAGTATTAAATTAACTCTTAAGTCAGAGAAAGTTATATTTAGATATTTTAAAAAATAGAAGCTCTACTGTGCCTAGTTGATACAATGCTGAGAGGCTGTGATTATTTTAATTTGAATCTTAATGCTCTAGAAATGTGTAGCATATCTGGTTCGTTCCTGTTTATTCCTTCAGCTTCCACAAACAGAAGTGGAAGCTCACTCTTCTTGAAATTTCTGCTATCAATATTTCCATAAAAGAGCTGATTTCACTAAAATTCTCTATGAAACAATGAGTTCAATATGCAATGAGTGCCTTGGTTTGAATGTTGTTTTATGTTGAAATTTTGCCCTTACTGTACAGTATTTTTATTTTGTTTTTATTCTATCTTTGTGTTAGTATATTTGCTTTGGTTACCTGTCACTTTGTAGGTGCTGCACAGAAATGTTCCCATTGTGGGAAAGTAAAATAAATTCTGCTCTCTTCCATTCTTCTATGTTGACAAGTTGTCACCAGATTAGCTGAAACAGCTTACTTGTCTTGGATTCTGTAGCTGCCTGTTATATCCAAACTCACCCCGTAGACCAGTTCTCCCACCATGCCATTCCACTGCTTTGTCTCCGGGTCTCTGGAGCCATACTTTCCGTCTCCCACCAGTTCTAGCTGGTAGGTGAAGCCAACATGTTTGGCGATCTCGGATGCTAGTTCAGCACAGTAACCTTCGTACTTGTCATTTCCTGTAAGCTGCTCGTGGTTCTTCTTCAGCATCATGTAAGGAGCTTCCTGTGCCCACAGAGAGAAACAGAATGTGAAGTAATTACTGGAGCTTTTATTTGAACCATGGTATCTTGATTCTTTAACAAACAAATCCTCTATTTTTTCACTTCCATCTGTGGGAGCTGTGTGTTATGATAGAATAAAAAATAGCACATTTTGTTATTAAGCACAAACAAAAAAGTAGACCTAGGATGATTAATATTCTTGACAATTGTGTCAAATTTAAATCCCGTCCTTTATGTGGTCCTCTAGCTGCTGATGTCAAGCTACATCAATTAGTCAATCCAGTTTTCTGTGATTCCACTATTGTGGAAATTCGCACAAATCCCCAGATAACTCTGAGTTTATTGACAGCTATTAATATCTTAACAGTTTTTTAATGTGTTTTATCAATACATTCACGTACAACCCACCCTTGAGAACATCCATGATCTTGATATGGATAAAATGAAAATGACTTTGATGCCCCTGAATGAAAGAGTTCTGAAGTATAATCATATAGTAATATAATGCTTTTTATTTTCTGCATTGATTTTAAGTGCATTCATGGGGTGGATTTATATGTTCATATAAAAAAATAGAAGTTCAGAGGAGATATTGAGTTTTCTGGATAAACCCACAACATCTGGTTACTTCCAGAGGTCTAAGCATTGCTGATGCTGTGACTAATGTTGCTCTGTTTCTTGTTGAAATGACGCAGAGGACAGATGATCACTCAAAGCCACATTAATGATCTCATTCTCTACAGTATCCACCCAGATCTTAGCACCATCACATAAACCTGTCACTGTTGGTGACATCAATAACTTTAGTAAGGCTAATGGGTGAAATTGTACTGTTAAAAACAAACATTTTAACCAAAAAGAAAAATCGCTGGAGGAATGTCCTGTGATTAGAGCCCACATAACAAAATGTAGAAAAAAAGTTTCATTCTTGTCTTATGAAGAATGAAAAGACAACAGATTCAGGTTCTAAAATCAGAATCTTCAAGGAGAAGATAATGGTTTATCTTCTTATTTTATAAATACAAATAACAGTTTATTATTGTTGGCAGACTGACTAACCATCACTCTCTATCCCTCTTGGACTCTCATCTAACAAGTTTTACAATAACTTTGCAGAATCTTTACAGACAAAATTCAAAGAATAAAATCAGCAACATGCGACTCCACCACTGAAAACCTGTGACCTCTCCTACGCCTCAGGACTCATTGCATCACAAAGTCAGTTTAATGAACTGAAGTATGCATAGGTAAATTGTATTATTCTCAAATGTTGTTATACCTTTATGTTCTTGCTTTATGCACTCTTATTTGTTTAGTCATATCTTTTAAGAAATGTTCCTGTATTGTTAATCTCTCTGATTTCCTTCCTCAGAGGGCCTCAGTGAGCAGCTCTTCACAGATCGTCCTGCTTTTTGACCTGTTATTTAGCTGTAAATCCGTCGCCGTACAACTTGCTCTGTTTGACCCTGTGTCAGGAACTGGATAATCTAGTGCAAGATAGATTGTGTTGTTAATAAGTGATAATCATTGGCGCTGTAACTGTGTGAAGTGTTTCCCTCCTCCCTTTAGAGTTACAGCGTGGTAGGAGATTGTAACTGAAAGCACATCTCTGTCTGTTCTCCTTGCGAGTATTCAGAATCTCTGCCACTCTCGTCTTTCCTGCGTTTATTTAATAGGTGTCAACTCTGACAGCATCAAATTGCATGTCAACTATATTAGTTTACAATCTGAAGTTCACTGTTTCTGATCTTGTATTTGTACCATTTAAAATCTTGCAGCTGCTTTTTGCACAATCTGAACTTGATCTAAATTTTAAAATATGGAAAGATGCAATTACACTAATTGAATCAAGTTGAAACAAGAATCAACACCAGCATACCGAGGCAAGAAACATTTATAATCTGTTAAAAGCAATTTTGGAAAAAAAAAGTTTGAAATGATTCTCAAGTGATGCTGAAAATTACTCCATGTTTGTTCAGGCAAATCTATTGTGATAGTCCTAAGACTGGTACAAGCATCAGGGTACAGAAACGTTCTCTTAACAAAAAGTATGTTTAACACCTGTTTAAAGGTTATGATCAAACATATCTGAACACGTATTCCAATTTACTGAGATGCAACACAAACTAGTCAGATTTCTCATTCTTGTAAACTGGGTTCTTTGAAAAGGAACAGAAAAAAACAATTGACAAAAGTAGAAAACAATTCGGACATTTCTGGTTGCTTCTTTATAGGAATCAGATTGAATTTCAGATTTGGTTCTATGCTTCTCATTTGAGGTTAAAAACAGCTCTGCTGAAACAGGAAATGGTCATTCAGCGAGACCAATACCAATGGAGTGATTAGTATGTTTGTAAAGTTAAAGTGAAGGTGAACTGTGCAGCATGTCATCCTCCCAGTCTCACCAATATGGTGGTGACAATGTAGGTTTTGTTCAGAAGATTAACCACCCCTTCTGTCGGGAGCCTGGAGACGGGTGTGTGGACGTAGCCTCTCTTCTCATTCCAGAAGCCGATCTGGATGCAAAGCAACAACGAGCTCATTAAAATCACAGTGAGGGACATTCAGCACAGACCTGAAAAAGGTTAAAGATTTATTGATGTTTTATAATAGAAACCAAGATATGTTACAGATAAAGCCTCTGCTTTTGTATGGCTCTTAAGATGGGATGAAAAGAGAAAGAAAACAAAACAGTAAAAAAGACAAAAAAAGGAAAAGCTAAAATGTAAAAAGAGGGGGAAAGGACCAAATAAAACTAAACAAACTTATTGGTTAAGGCCTTACACAGCAGATTTCCTTAGTCACATTTGACTCCAGGATATATGGTTGACTCACTTGTTGCAAGGAGCCCAGATCTTTGAGAGCAAAATATCCCAAATCAGCCTGTCACTGTGTGTGCTTGATGTTTGGAATATGATGTTTGTGACAAAAATGATGTTAGGTTTTCAATTAAACATAGAGCTGTGATCACTTGTCCAGTAGTCACAGGTCAAGACGCTTTTTAGTTTATTCAGGTCAAATGACAACATTGTACTTCAATAGGAGGAGATTAAATCTTCAGACCTATACTAAGTAAACCATACGCACTCAGGAGTTTTACCTTAAATGTGAATTTTACTGCAGTTGATGTTGATGTAGCTGTTTCCATTAAAATTCTCACCCCAGCTTGTCACCTTCCTCTTATCACCCAGTTGTTCATATCCTGCCTTACCCAAACATGCTTCAATATTAATTCATGTTTAAGTCATGATTATGTACAAATTGACCTGAGCAGAAAAACAACATTCATATAAAACTATCAAACCTGGTGAAGGATGTGAGGAGTGGGTGGGTGTTCATCTCCAGCTTTCAGGTCATTTGGTATCCCACTTTATTTTATTGTACATTTTTATTTTGTGACCTGCTTTTGAATTGTGCATCTTTCTCCTTTATCTTTGGCATCTGTTTGCATTTTAAACTGGTCTTTTCATGCCTTAAATCTCTGGTAACTCTTAGCACAGTTTTGAATCATTATGGGTCTGGTTTTGGTTTTTCAATATTAGGTAGGACAGTAAATTCAAACAAAGACCAATTTGACCTTTTTCTGGCCTGGTTTGGTTCTGTTAAAACTGTGATTTGCTGCATGATAAATCAAACATAACTGTTTCTAATAACAATGGAGGGATATTAGGGTTTGAAAGAGTTCAATAGAAAGTTTAGAGTCTGCAGGTTTCTACCCTAAGCATATGCTGATTGTACTGATTATCACAGGTTTAATCAGAGTAGAGGGAACTAATTACTGAAGGAGCTGATGTAGCTAAAACCTGCTGACTTGCTTCCCGAAATCTGATACTCTAATGAAACAATGAGCGGTTGCACCTTCCGGGGCCCCATGTGGCTGAGCTCCATCACAGTCAATGTGTAGTTGGTGCGGTGTCCTCGCTCATTAAACTCAACGTGACCAGTCAGTCCTTCAAGACGAACCTGCAAAAACTAAATGTTATTTTCAGAAAAAATAAAGAAGATATATATATATATATAGGAACTCTGAATGCTTCAGCAGACCAAACCATTTTGACAATTCTATGGCACAACTTTGTGGGAACAGTTTGGAGCTGGCCCCTTCCTCTACCAACATGACTGAGCACCAAAGCATAACCAAGGTTCATAAACACATGGATGGCAGAGTCTGGTGTAGATGAAATGGATTGGCCTGCACAGGGTCTTGACCTCAACCCAATAGAACACCTTTGCGATGAATTAGAGTGGAGACAGAGAGCCAGGCGCTCTCACAAAGGCGCTTCTGGAAGAATGGTCAAAAATCCCCATCAACACTGGTAAACCTTGTGGACAGCCATCCCAGAAGAGCTGAAGCTGTTCTAGCTGTAAAGGATGGACCCTATGGAGTATGGGATGTCAGTTAAGCTCCTGTAACATAACAATAACCCAAAAGACACCAGGAATCCTCCAAGGAATGTCTGAATTGGAAAGGTCCCACTGCGATGCTGTGGGATGACTTGAAATGAATTGTACATAAATCGGGGCAAACTTCTCTAAGGCTGGTGTCAGAAACTGGCAAAGGCTACAAGAAATGTCTCACTGAAGTTATTTCAGCTACATGGGGCAGCAATGTTAGTCTCCAAACTTTTTCCTTAGAAAATAAATTCTTATCTTGTATAATGAATAAAACAATGATAGCTGTTGTAGTTTAAGTATAGTTAATAATTTGCCTTCCTAGAAATAAATGAAAAAACTATAAGATTTGACACCAATGTGTGAAGATTTCTTTATAAAGAACTTAGTATTTAATGTAAGTGTCCTCTATATTACACTCATTGAATAGTGAAAATATCACCTAAAGGATATGTTTGTATTTAATAAAAATGTTCAGCTTACTAAATGAACTTTGATCAAATTTAGATGTGTTTACCCATGAACAAAACAGTTTTTGGAAAAAAGGCAAAAAATAAAAACATGAGATTAAGAATTTTAAGTCAACAGATTGGCATGATGTGCAATTAGAATGTTGTGGTTTTCTGGCATTTTGTTGTATTATTTTATCTGAGTTGTAACCCTGAAATTGTTTGTTTTATGTTTTAAAATATTTATGTCAGAATGCAACAAGAAGCTGCAACGTAAGCAACTTTCATGCTTACCAGCTGCAGAGCTCTCTGGATGTCGATGCCTTGTCCCCATGGCGCTGGTGGGTTGGCCAGACACTCCCCTGCGTTACCACGGCGAGAGATGTCAATGCGCTGCCGCCGCAGGTTTTGGAAAGCTTTCACCATGACGTTGACGCCGTCGTAGGTCAGAGCTCCTGTGTACTGAGAAAACACATTTCAGGAATAAAACCTGTTTAAATCCTGCTAGAATTTTCTCTCAGACAACAGAAAAGAATTACAAAAGTAAAAGTAAATAAATAAAAATATGTATATTCCCACTTTTAAGACATAAATCAACAAAGTGCTTCACAGAGAAGAAAAGCCCCCACTCCAAATCATCAAATTTACTTAGGAATTAGCTAAAAAAAAACAATTTGTAGTGCTCTATTTTTTTCCTGCAGAAATTATTTTATCTGTTCTTCCTTGAGTTAAAAAAAAATGCCATCCAGCTTTTTACCTTGTGCAAACACATATGTAAGACTTGCATCTTAGAAACCTTGTTTGTGTTAGAAGAAATATGTAACTGGATATGGTTTTCCTGGTAGTGTCTTCTAAAATGTACAGTATTTTACAACCCTATTATAGTCTTCATCTCCCAATCTATCATCTTCAGATTAGGTGCTAAATTTGCATAAAACTGATTAACGTCTTCCTGAGAAAGATGAGGAGCACATGAATGTTGATCAGTATGTTTACACTGAGGCTGGATTTGATAAAACTCATAATTCCCCGTGTGAAGAAAAAGGTCATCAAAGTTTTGTGGTTTATAAGCACACCACTGCATTTCATGACCAAACACCTTTAGATTGGTACGCCCAATGGAAGTACCAAACCACGAAGTGGTTTAGTAAAACGCAACTTTGGAAATAAGAGTCACATTGCCATATTCTTAGTAGAGATAAAGATATTTGTTAGGACTTTTTCTTTCTTTGTTCTAATGAATTTTAATACTTAGTATCGTCACCTACTTAAAATAATGGCCTAAGACTTTTTTTTTTTTAATTAGAAAAAAAAATGGCTTAGGCCATTATCTTAAGAGCTTTGTTTTGTGTCCGTTTTCTGAGAATTGATATTTTGACCTTTATTGTAAATTTGCTAGGATGTCCAGATTGGAAGCTGTCTGAAATATTTTCCACTTGTGAATAATTCTTCTCTTTGTAGAATGGCAGACATGTTGAAATGATGAAAAAAAACTTAAACTTAAGTGATGTTTCTGTTTGTGTTTTCTGATTTACATCCTTTTCTTTTATAGTCACTTCTGAAGACTAGTGGGCCTTATGGGAACCAAATCCTAGTTCCATTTTTAGAGGTAAAGTGTTACTAAAAATTAGTTGAAAACAATACAATGTTCCAATATAGCTCAAACTATAAACCTGTCTGTGTGAGTGTTCACCTTGAGCCTCTTTCGTGTCAGTTTGAGGTCTTTGCTGTCAAAGCCCATCCAGTCTTCATTGATTTTCTCCACAGCTGGGCAGGTTCGGTTCACCAGCTGGAAGCCTGTCACATTTGGTGCCAGCTTCTGAAACTCTGTGACGTTCAGGTCCAGAAAGCCCTGAGCAAAATACAGAGAAAGAATAAAAGGAACTCGATATCTGTAAGTTTCATTGCCTCACTTTTGCATTTAACAGACCCTTCACTCACTGAATGGAAATTAACTTATTATTCTTGAGTAGAAAACAAGGAGCATGTTTCCTGTAAAGCTTTTAGGAAAAACACCATATCAAAATTATTCCAAGCCCAATCCCAAGTATAGAAATAGAATGAAATTCTGTCCCGTCTGTACTTGACTCTTGCCTTATTCACCTTCAGTTATTCTTGTTTTTCATAAATACCAAGGGGATTTTCAGGCTTGTCCTGCTCACATGAAAAAGGCCCCGAACCCCAACTAAATATAATGAGCTCCACCCCTTTCCTTTTTAGAAGTTCCTTTTAATATTATTTGTAGTCTGCATTAGCCAAATTACTTCAAAAAGTAATTTATTGTGTGTGCAGTGGTGGTGCAGGGGTTAAGCACAACCCACATATGGAGGTGTTGATCCTCAACGCAGCAGATGCAGGTTCAATTCCCAGCTTGGCAACTTTTGCCACATGTTTTCCCATTTCTCTCATTAATCAATCAATCAATCAATCAAT
>NW_006800595.1:117964-159137 GCF_000485575.1 Poecilia formosa | reverse complement strand
GTCTTAATGTGGCTCTGAAGGTTCAGGTCAGAGTCCATCACTACCCCCAGGTTTCGGGCTGATCGTGTTACTCCTTTGTTTTATTTGTGTTACATGTCCACCCACTAGGGGCACTGTTATGCCAGGAGCATATGTTATGGGTTTGTGTTCTTCTTCGGTGCTCTCAGTCTGTCTGTTCGTGAGATGCACATGGCGGAATAAAGCTGAGTAAAGAAACGAGTTATTTCTTTTATTTAACAGATCGCTGGTTTTAGTTGTAATAACTGAAGCTGAGCATTGACTCTAGTTCGCTCCTCTTTAGGTCCAAAGATAATAACTTCAGTTTTGTTTCTGTTCAACTGGAGAAAGTTTTGTCTCATCCACACATTTATCTGTTCTAAGTATCTGTTCAGTGATTGGATGGGTTCAGAGTCACCTGGTGACATCGTGATGTAGAGCTGGGTATCATCTGTGTAGTTATGGTAGTTGATCTTATTTCCTGTTATAACCTGAGCTAGTGGGAGCATATAAATATTGACTAGGAGGGGTCCTAGGATTGAACCTTGGGGTACCCCACATGTGACCTTTGACCTCTCTGATGAGAAGTTTCCAATTGAAACAAAGAAATCCCTGTTCTTTATGTAAGATTCAAACCTGGACCGGACTCAAGCACTAGACCGGAGAG
The DNA here is from genome assembly GCF_000485575.1 of Poecilia formosa. Taxonomy (NCBI): domain Eukaryota; kingdom Metazoa; phylum Chordata; class Actinopteri; order Cyprinodontiformes; family Poeciliidae; genus Poecilia; species Poecilia formosa. The sequence continues at coordinate 158,473 of NW_006800595.1, read as the reverse complement.
TCTGACCCAACTCTCCAGTCGATTCAGTAAAATGTTGTGGTCAACAGTGTCAAAATCTGCACTGAGGTCCAACAGAACCAGCACTGTGGTTCTCCCACAGTCTGTATTTATGTGGATATCATTGAACACTTTTACAAGGGCCGTCTCTGTGCTGTGGTGAGACCGGAAACCAGACTGGAAGGAGTCAAAGCGATTCGTTATTGTTAGGAAGTTATTTGTTTAAAAACTGCTTTTTCAATAACTTTGCTGATGAATGGGAGGTTGGAGATCGGCCTGTAATTCAGCAGTAGTGATTTGTCCAGATTGTTCTTTTTTATCAGTGGTTTGATAACTGCTGTTTTCAAAACCTGGGGGAAAACACCTGAAGAGAGTGATGAGATCATTAGCAACGACAGGCAGGACTTTCTTAAAGAAATGTGTGGGTAGGACATCCAGACAGCAGGAACTGGAGCTTAATTGACTTATAATTTCTTCTAGGGTTTTATAATGAAATAGTTGAAATTGGGTCATTTTTCCTGCATTTGTTTTGTTTGGGCACAGCATTGGTACTGGCTTTGTAGAGGATGTGCAGATTAATCCTCTGATCTTTTGAATTTTCTCTGAAAAGAAACTGGAGAACTTGTTGCAGGCATTAGATTGAAGTTCAGGTGGTAACATCATAGGAGGGTTTATGAGCCTGTCAACAGTAGCAAATAAAGCTCGAGCATTTCCTGTCAATTAACTATCAAATAAAGGCCACTAGAGCCGATATAACCTTTTTAAAAAAGTAATTTATTTCTTTTATATATGTATATTGCATAAACTCTTTGGATATTGGTCTTGATCTATTGACACTTCGTCTCTTAACAGTTGGGAAAAAAGCACATCTGTTCACCTTCTCATTCTTCATTTTTTCCCCCACAATCAGAATATTTAGTACATTTTATTCATCTTAATGGTAGAAATGCCAAATGCCAAAATAAAAATTTATCTTCACTAACAATCCTCTGTCACTTAAACTGGAAACAATTTCCCCCTCACTGGAAACCAATTTTCTTCACCCTTACACTAACAGTCAGTCTACTGGTTTATATTCATCAATGGCTGTTTAGAAACTCTGACTCACCAAGTTGGCCAGGATGTAATGGTAGTTCTTCAAGTTTCTCTTTTGAGCTGCAATCTGAAAAGACAGAATTCCATCGTATTTTATCTGTTAATGACATTTTCCTGATGTGTTTAAAATAAAAAAGCATCCATCACACATTAATCACAATCAGTTCTTCATCACCATCGAAAAGAGAGGGCAAGAAAACAGGAGGGTACCCTTAGATTTCGAGTCATGATGATGCTAGAGGACGTTTGAAGATGCAGAAAAAAATGATTGTTGAGGAGGAGGAAGAGCAGGAGGCAGCAGAAAGAGGACGAGAGGAGGAGAAAGAAGCAGGTGTTAGTCATTTCTTTCCTCTGTGGTCCAACTTTTAATGAGCATCAGTCAGTAAACATTCAGGAGCACAGCTGCTCAATTTTGAAGGAGGAAGCTGTTGGAACCGCCCTCCGCTTTCTCCTCCATCTTCCACTTCCTTCATTCCCTCTGCTGTAATTTGAGTTTTATCCTGAAAAAGGATAAAAGCAATCAAATCACATCAGAGCTGTGCTCCCTATGAAGGCTTCCCAACCATTTCAGCTTCTGCTTCTTCACCCTTAATGGAATGACATCGATTTGCTTGTCCCAATATTTCAAACAGCAAAGTAGTGATGTCACCATATTTCAGGCCTAAACCTTGGAGACTAGAACAGTTTAGGATCAACTTTAAATCTGTGTTCTGAATGCTTTTCCTAACTCTTTTTGGCATGCAATTAATGCAAGATCAGACTTTGCTTTTCTATAACCAACCATTTCCAAGTTACCTTTAGGATTAATGTTACCAGATTATTACCAAATAAATTGAAGAAAAGAGGCTCAGTTTGGAGGTTACTTCTGGAGAAGTTAAGATCAAAGCAGAAATAAAGCAAACGAAGTAATTAGAATAAAACTTTATTTGATAAGTGACTTTTTAATTAAAGTGTTTATTTTTGCTGCAAAGTATTTTAATGAAATAATACAAAATGTCGCCCGGTAGTTGAAGAACTGGATTCCCATTTGTTTTGATCAAGCCTCAAAAACAAAGTAAGGAAGATATTTCCTGTAATCTATGGAGAATTTAAGGAATTTATATTAATAAATCCCAATAACTAGTCAGATTTCCTCTGGACTGACAAGTCATATTTAAGCCTCTGCCCAAAATTTGGACTAAGTTTGATAGCAGCAGATGGTCGGACATTTGACTGATACGTTTCAAAGTTCCAGAGAATGGCTTGTCTCAGAAAGATGAGTGGGTTTTTTTGTTTAATATGTCTTATGGACTTTACATTTTTTCATCTTTTTATTGTCTGCAGTTTTTATTCATCAATACATAAGATTGTTTTGATATACCAACAGTGAACCATCAGCAAAAGCCACTTGAGACTTAACTCACAACTAAACTGAATGAATCAAGCTGAAGTCAAGAGGAACAGCATCTGATATTTCAAACAAGTTAAACTAAATTACTTAAGCCAGAAAAAGCATTTGAAGGATCAGAACAGCACCTGGCTCTCAGGTTAGTCTCAGGTCAATGGAAACAAACTAACAATTGGTTTTAGGTTACAGTTTGTACTGAAAAGGTTTTACTTTCCTAAAAAATATGGACAAATAAAATCTTTTTCTGTCTTGTGTCTCCTGCTCTCTCTTCTTTATCTCTCTTCTGTGCTTATTCTTGTAAATTTTTCTTTCTTTCTTGCTGATGCCAGTCAATTATTGCTGAACCTGATTTCAAAGAGCTCTGTTAAAAGCAAAACAGCTGCAGAGCACAAATGTTCAGCGTCTCTGATCAGTGAGCAGATAGTGGATCCAACAACTGGGACAAGCATCATCTACCTAAATGTCTGTGTGCACTGGGATGTTGGTCAGTGACAGAAATTTCACAGAAGCATGGGTGGATAATGAGATAAAAAGACACTCTTCACAAACACGGAGTAAAACTGCCTCTACAAACATATCTGAATGTGAATGAGCACAATCTGCTGTAAAGGGACATCAGTGTGAAACCCAATGAATTCCATTTGTAAAGAATACTATGATGGAGACACATCATTCACACTGAACATCTCATTCAGTGTGGAGCTACTTCCTTCTTGAATGTCCGATATCCTTATGATGTTCACATCTTGCTGTTACCAAATCCTGCTCTCCCAGAAAAGGAGACAATAGTCCACTGCTCTCTTCAGATCCAACTCTACTTAATTTCCGAGGTGACTTGACAACCACTCAACCATATTCATGTTCTTACGGTTTCCCAAGTAACTATTTCAAACCTTCTATTTCCTAAAAAAACACTCACTGACCAATGTCTGTCTGCAACAGTACAGCTACCTCACATTACCTTGGCAGATGGCAGATGTACATGGGAGACCAGACAGTGACTTTAGCAAGTTAGCCAAGAGGCTCCTGTTTGAAGAAGTGTCCACACTCCCTCTTAAAAAAGCACAAAGACGACCAGCTGTGAACATCAGGATCGAGTGGATTTGTTTGTCTTGCAGCTCTCTCTCTGAGATCTTTCTGGGTTTAGTTTCTAGTTCAGCTCATAGCTGCAGAGATGTGCTCACTCATTTCTTAAGCAACCGTCTACAGCGCGGAATCATTTTAAAGTAAACATCAGCTCCACTTGCCTAATCTGAAAGGAAATATTGTTCCTTTCCAGCCAGCTTTATTTACTGTGTTGTGGTGTAGTTTCAGAAAGCGGTTGCTTGTTTGGACAGTACTGTCAAACTGACACCAGCACTAATGGGCTCTTAGCAGCTGGCAGACAACAGCTGCTCTCCAAAGGAAGAAAGGAGGATGAACAGACTCCAGTATTTTAGCTTTGAGGCTAAAATAAAGAAGAAGTGGTCAGTTTTTACCACATAGTGACAATGCAGCAGAAAGCTCGCTCTTGTTTTTCAGCCCTGTTCTGGTTTATCAGTCTTTTAAAAAAATCATTTAATTTGATGCCTAATTAATCTTTGTCTGCCATCTGGTTATTACAGCATGGACTGCTGCATATTAACGCCTCCTCTCATCCTGGATTTGTATCGGGGTCAGCAGATCATTGCTGCATCGATCTGTTAGAATATACTTACATTTATCTTTTTACTTTGGCGATTCTAAAACAGTGAGCCAATTACAAACTATCCATCCAACCATAGTCTTTACCCGCCTGTCCTTGCAGGTTCTTCCCTATCTCCAGCAGTCATTGGTTGAAAGGTGAGGTAAACTATAATCTGCTTTTCCATGACAAATGTGTTCTTTGTCGCTGTTCTGCTAATGCAAAAAAAACAACACAATTTTCAATTCCAGTGTGTCCAATAAATAAAAATGTAATTAAAACCACATGTGAATAGTCTAGTTCACATGATAAGTCATTAAAAATCATGGCACAGACAGATATAAACTATTACATGAGATTTAGTCATAATTCAGCCATGGCACTCCATCATCTATCAGTTATCAGAACAGCCGTCGGCATCTTATTCAGGACCGGGAGGGACAAGCCTCTTACATCTGGGAGCAACTACCTATACAGTGTTTTGAGGAAAATTGTAGCAGGCGATTTGACAGAAGAGCTATGGATTCAACACTTTTGAATGACAGATCATTTTTTATGAACTGTGTGATGCTCTGAGATCTCTGGTGGAGCCAGTTGTTCATTGTCCAAAAACCCCCAAAACAAACCATCATCCTCCTACCACTTACTGCTGTGTTTCTTCATGGTTTATGTCAGAAGTTAACATCCAGCTGTTGATCATGTGACTCATGGGATTTGAACAAGGTGTTTCCAAAAAAAACCCACCTCATATCAACACAAATACTTTTTTTTTAATCAAAAAACATTTTTTTCTCTAAATTGCCGTGTTTTCTTTCAGTTAATTTATTTTTGTAATTTAAATTTCATGATTAGTAAAATATTATTAATCTGATATTAGCATCTTCTGAATTCACAGTGAATTTGCTGGGAGCACTGGAAACATTGGCAATTGAAACATTTTTGTTTGGAATATTTTCCAGATTAATGTGTAATAGAAACTGCTTTTCCAAGGTCATTGTTTATGTCCTCAGAATGTGTTAATACACAAGTTCCAGAACGGCAAACTGTTCTAATATAGGAGGTCACACTGATGACAATAAATTAATCAAGTACATTTAATTAGAAGAACCTGGTTGCTACTTTCACTGTTAACCTTTGTTGAAGCAGCAAGAGATGAACTTAAATAGAATGAACTGTGTTGCAAGTTTTTCTATAATGGCAGTCATGTTCTCAACTGAGTCTCTCTGTTTTCAATGTGATTCAACATATGCTGTTTTGGTTTTTAGCCAATGAAACCATTGATTTTCCATGAATTCATGCACTTCACCACATACTCTAGACAAAGTGATTTTTGGAAGAAATTGTTTAAGAAAATTATGCATTTTAATTTTGCGTGATGGCAGAGATTGTTCTACCAGCTCTTTGCACTCTGTTTGCTTCTGTTTTATTGTCATTTCCCACGTATCATTCATGGGTGCTAAGGTCTGAATATAATCTGTAGCTAACTTCTAATAAATGAAGAAGTACCTTTACATGACATTACAAAGGTTTATTCCAAACTTTCTCAGTTAACAACAATCAGATAAAGGGTTCAAACCTGAAATTACATGGAGCCACAAGTAAACCAATGGTTGGTTTAACCCCCACAGAGCAAAACTTTTAACGTACAGGAAAATTACATTGACAAATACTTGTTTTTAGTTTTAATCTGATGGGGAAAAAATGTGTTAATCAGTGAGCCTTTTACCAGGTTGAGGATGTTGTTCAATCGTTCCAGTTCACAGTCAATGATGATATGAAAGTCCTCCTTGTAGTCAAGATCGGCCAGGAGTTTGATGAAGGTCTTTTCCGTCATTGTGTCCAAATTAGCGGAGGTAACCTGCCAACTGCGCTCTGCTGCTGTATCAAGGATCCTCTGTAGCACTGTCAGACCTGAAGAAGACTAAATTAATCAATTCACCTGCAAATCTGTAAAAGGGTTCAAAGAACTGTTACATGCAGATCTTCTGATCCTCTAGTATCTGCAAATTTCCTATTGTCTGTTTGTTTCAGAATCACACATCATTTCTCTGCAGATGATATTCAACTGTCTCTAGAAGAAGCATCAGTAGGTTTTCTAGAAAAACTACTGATGCAAGAATCTTCTCTTGCTTTCCAATTGTGTGTTCCATCCATCCATCCATCCATCCATCCATCCATCCATCCATCCATCTTCTTACACACTTATCCCATTGGGGTCAGGAGGGGTGCTGGTGCCCATCTCCGGCTGTCAATGGGCGAGAGGTGGGGTACACCCTGGATGGGTCGCCAGTCCATCACGGTGTGTGTAACCTTCATTAAAATGTTCTAGTTTAGTTTGAACCTGAAAATTTTAGCACAGTCTCATAAGCTCCAGTCTTAGTGCTATTAATTATCTCATGACCAACAGCCATTATTGAAATGGTAAATCAAAGTTATTGCTAAGTCTTGTTAATTTTTATTCTCATTAAGAAAAGTCCTTCAAACCAAGGTCACCTATTATAACTTCTGTTTATTTTTAATTTACATTTCATGTGCATCCTTATTTAGTTTAGTTGTTTCTTGGTTGTTTCTTTGTTTTGTCTTAGCTTGCTTAGGTTGTTTTTGTTATTTATGTAAAGCATTGTTCTTATTGTCTATAAGAAGTACATTTTAAATAAAGGTTGGTTTGCTATTTGGTTGATTTTCTTTTTGAATGTTCCCAGGTTGGGAATCTTAATAAGCAGATTAGATACTGTAAGTGTTAAATACATTTTATTTTACTGCAATATTGGATACAGTAACTGTAATAAAATATACTTATTTACATATTATATTTGAAATTATATCTAAAAGTTCAGTTTTTGCTTAAACAATTTGAATGAACTAAGATAGTGAGAGCTTATTGCATATCCTGCTCAAGCAGTTACCCTAAAAATAGTTAAATTATGAAACTTGTACAAACTCACACTGTGATTGCAAAGAAATTCTACAAATAAAATCAAAATGCAAGATTGTTGGCAGTAATGACACGATCCAGATCACTTATGTAGGTATTTAATTTATTAGTCTTGTTGAACTTAATTCAAAGTGTTTTAAGATATTTATAATTACTAAGTCTGTTAACCATGACCATATTTTATTTTAACATGTTTGACCTGGCTCACATTTTGTCTGCAGTTTTTTTGTTGTTTTTTTTGTTTTATAAATAAACCAATGGATTATTTCTGTCAACGCAAAACAACCCAGGTAGTCCCTCAGAGTAAAATCATTTATCATGAAATGTATTAAATAATTACGAACATCTGACTTGACAGATTTACTGACTTTTGACTTCACAGATTTTAGTTTTTGATATTGTTATTTAATCACATTCCTTGAAGAGTTTAAGTAAAAACTGTCCTAATGACATCCCTCTATCCATCTATTTTCTTCTGGATCGCAGGGCTTGAAGTTCCAGGAAGAAAAATCTGACATTTTCTTTTTAGTGACATTCTCAAACTCATTCTGCAGATCCCAAGATATTGCACAACAGAGTCTCCATTGCGTTTTGGGTTTATCTCCTGGTCTCCCAGTGAAACATGCCTGGATAACCTCCAAGGAAGAAATCCAGAACAAACATCAATTACATGCAAGCTGGGTGGAAGGTGGGGGCATGTTTAATTTCTTTATCAGAATCTGTCTTTAGTTTAATGTTTAATTTCTTTATCAGAATCTGTCTTTAGTTTAAACAAATTGCAAAAACCGAATAATAAAGACTTGATTCATGATGTTGAATGAAAAGCTAACAAATCACCAGTCCTTTTTACGGTGTTGTTTTTATAACTTGTTAGTTCTCAGTTGTACAGGTTTTATATTTTAGTGGTCTTCATTTTTAACCATGTTGGCAGCTCTTACCCTTATATATTTATTCACATATCACAGAGTTTTTAATGTGAAGCTGAGTAAGGAATGGCTCATCAAACCGAATGCTGAGCAATTCCTCCTCCATTTTTAAAAAGGGAGACCGACTTGTGATATTTGCCGTGTGCCTCAGGCTGGAGCTGACCCTGAATGAAATTCTAGAAGGCAGCTTCTTCACACCAAAGGGCAGCAGACGTGCTTTGTTTTCATTCGGGAAGTCAGCTCTTACTGAGAAATATAAATAAACTGCCTTAGATCAGAATTGTCAAATAAGTTCTGTCAATCCAAGTTTTTCAACTTTTCTGCCTCCTTATCTGAGGTGAGATCAATTAAAAAAAAGAAAAAAAAAACATTCACTTGAACACATTTAGAACGTCAGCAGTAATGGAGGCTTCTCTCAGATCAATTTGTCTAGGGTATATTCAAATTTTTCATTTTTTCTTTTGTATAGCAAATCACATGAAAATCATAAAATATTGTGCAAAAAAATAAGAGATGCAAGTAAACAGGTGTACAAGCTCATCAACAACATGAGGAGTAAAGTTGAACATTAAATAAATGTATATACCTAAGTAACTATACATAAATTTATATCAAAAACACATCAAGTGTGAGGATTTGGGTTTTCACTGTTTATTTTGGCTTCTGTTCCTTGTGAGTCTCTGTGTTGTCCTGTCAGGCCCTGATTGTTCCCAGGTGTGTCTCGTTCCCTTGATTAGCCCTGTTTGTCAGTAGAACTGGTTAAGTCCTGTGTCGGTGTCAGCTCCAACTATTCGGTCTTAACTCAACAGTTGCTACCGGTGTTAAGCGCTAGCTTTGTTCTCTGCCGTGCTGCCTGTTTACTGGACTGTCGAGCTGTTCATTAAAATTCTTCATCATCATCATCACCTTCATCCTGGGTCCTGTCTGCGTTTCTCCCTCACCGCCAAACCATACGAATCATGACAGTAAGTAAAAACAGAAAAGAAATTCCAACAACAATAGTGTGAAAGCTAGACACACCAGCCTTCACTCTTGTTAAGGTAGCATTATTTGAAAACTACAGATATCCAAAGCTCCATCCAGTATCAATCAGCTCATTAGTTGTTTTACACTTGAATAACAACAAAACAGTTTAATATTCAGCGCAGCAAGTAGAAAACTGATAAATTCAGTATAGAAGCAGACTGAGGAGAGAAAAATTAGTGAAGCCAGACAAGGATAGTTTTGCCAAGAGAGCCGTCTGGGTGTCTTATTAGGCTACAGCAGGTTACAGAATCCAACGAGGTCTAGCATTTGTAGGCACTGCAACAATGAAAGCATTCCTTATAGACATTTATGGAAACAAAATCAGTTCCTGCTCATACTATCCAACTCAATCAATCCCAACATCTCTCTTTTCTATTCTGTATACAAACACAGCTACAACCAGAATGTCACAGAACAGATGGCAGATCAAAATCTGACATAGATCTGATATTAAACTCATGAGATGTCAAACCATTGCAGTAAAGAATCAGATACTGTACAACATAGATTGTTAGATACATTCTGCTCAAGTCCATGTACCACAAGTAAATAAATAAAGTTTAACATATAGTATTGGTATTACTGTAACAATCAACACAGTAATTTGTATCGTTGATGTCTTTCTTAGCAGCTTATTTATCATTTACTTTTTTAAAAAACATTGAATAAATAGGTCAGAAATTCCTTTGATATTTTTAGAATCTCTCATGGCCGCTGAGCTTAATATGAAACGGTGGAAGGTGAAGATAATTCAGCTGTCAATTATTATGAGTCGTTGCTCCCAATCAAATATGAGTGCTTATTTTTGGCATTGCTCACTTCAGATTTGTCATAAAATAAACCTTGTTATGTTCTAAGTTCATGAAAATATCTAACACCAACTGTTCTATTTTGAAGCAATAAAAATAATAAAAACAACAGCAAAAACTACTGAAGAAATTATTAAGAATCCACTTTTTTATATTCCAGTTTTCTCTATGTCTTTCAACAGCTTCATTCAAAACTTGGCTCAAATTGCTCCCACTTTCCCCTTTCCTCTGGTCAGATTACTGTCTAAATCTAAAATCATATCAGCTCGCACTCAAAATGGAAGTTATTACCACTTGCTTCTTGGGTGGCTATTGTGCTGTAATATAACTGCCCAACTATGTGATACTGATATTCTTTGGAAACTTACACAAGATTGCTTTGGTAAAATTGTTGCACAATAGATTGAAAAACTAGACCAGACAATTGTTCAAGTGAAATTAAAGATAGTTTTGACGAAAATGAATTTCTCATAAAATCAAAGATTTTTAGCCAGTAATGAAACCTTCTGCAGTTATCTTTCAGCACCACATAGCTTTCATAAAGAGACAAATTTGGTAAAATCAAGATATGCTAAATGACGACATTATGTTTAGAACAAAAAGTTTCACCACCAAGTGTTCTGATACCAAGGACTTTCAAACTGAATGGAATGAATAGAGTTTCAAAGGGGAAAGAAACTGTCCCTTTTTCCCCACAAGGCAGCTACTCATTACTGTCCATAAACGGACTACTGAGGCTTCTTCCTGCCTGCCAAGTGTTAATGATAATGCACAACATTCAATTAGAGACTGCGGAGCGAGAAAACAACTGTGACAGTGCATTAGCCACCTGGACCAAGACGAGAGAGCATAAAAATAAACACAGCACTCAGAATGAAAGAAACTCTAAAAAGAGAGCTTCATCTAGACCCTTCATTTACATCTAGATCCTAAATTGCTTCAATTTTGCTCTAGTGTTTCAATAAATATAATGCATAAGGGGAAAGGAAAAGTGAGGAAGGAAAATGTAAGAAAAAAGGATAGCACAAAACAGGATGAAGACAAAAAAATCTAAGGAGAGAAAAAATAGAAGGAGCAACGGTAACACCAAAAAGAACATATAAAAAAATTACTTTATTAATTTTTCAAATTAAGCTTGAACATTAATGCCTCTGTCACACTTCCTCGCGAGACAACATACTTTCACATTAGTCTTCACTATAGCATACACTTCTTGTTCCACCTACTCCCCTGCTATTCAATACTGCCTTCACATATAAAGATTTGCTGACATCGGCATGTCAGATGCTTGAAACTAAAAGTGAAAGTGAGGCTTGACAAACTTTCTGGCTGGACCAACTCAGAGCACTGAAAATGCATTCCTAGATAATCTGTAAACGTGAAAGTGATGTCACAACTAAAGTAAAGTTGTTACTTTATTCTGACAATGCAGACTAAAGTGTGAACTCCACAGTATCACAAAACACAAGAACTATTCTGAAGGGTAACATCAAAAACAACAAGACAGAACTGGACTTTATGTTCAATAAAATCCCCTCAATTTTCTAATTATCAGACCCACATACAGTAACATGCACTTTTCAGTACACAACCATACACAGCAAGGAAACCATGTGACAGCAGAAGAATGAAGAGTCTGTCATCACACTTTGGTTAAAAAAGTATAATTTAGGGACCATAAAACTCCCTTTATTTGTTGGCAACAACAAACATCAAAAAGACTATGAAAGAGGCACAAACAGTTCATTAAAATACTTTTTAAAAAATCCAATCCTGACTGACTTCCACCTTTTATTTACATTTCAGTCAATCCATTTCAGCTCCTGCAAACATCCAAGTTCATAACAAAACACAAAATGTTTAATAAATGTCTTTGTGAACTGTTTGGTTAAACATGAAGGCAAAATTACATTTTTTAAACCTGCACACAAACAGAAGAAGAAAAAGTGCAGTGCTTTGACTGTGTTTGCTGGTGCGTAATGTGTGTGTAACAGTGTGTGAGTGCATGTTGTGTGTATGAAGGTTTGTTAGACTAGCGATGCAGCAGCAGTTACATCAACCACACAGAGGGGGAAGAAAAAACGATTTATGTTCAATTACCCGCGGTTTGTTCATTCGGGTCGATGCTTCCTGCTCTCCACTTTATTCCTCAGCTGCTGTCTCTTCCCGTTTTTTTTTTCTCAGAATGTAATTTTTCTGGTTGTTGGTTTTCTAGGAGTCTCTGCTGTCTTGTTAAACCTGCACAAGGGACTAAATGCCTTGCTCAAAGGCACTGTAACCCAACCAGCTAGATAAATAAGAAGAAAATGACTTCTAGATAGTGAGGAACATGTAAAAGCTCTTTCAGTTCTCTGGACAGTTGAAAAAGGCTAAAAGAGGTCGATACAGCAAAAGGAAAGAAAGAAGAGAAAGAGGACATAATGTCACCGGTAAGATTCAACATGTATTTGTAATGATTTGTGGTGGTGAGGATGAACGCAGAGACCCAGGTAGTGATGAAGATGATGATGAATTTAATGATGAATGTGGCTCAAAACAGTCCAGATCAGGCAGCACGGCAGAGACAATAGCACACAGCTAAATACCAGTAGCAACTGACAAAAGACTGAACAAGGAGCAAAGTAGCCTCAGGACTATCCATATCCAGTTCAACTGAGAACTACTGACTATGGACATACGACAACAACCGACAAGGATCTGACAAAGGACAGAGACAACAGGAGGGCTTAAATACACAGGGAGTAATTAGGGGAACTAGACACAGCTGGGAAACAATTAGGGAGCAGATAGGGCAACAGAGACTCAGGGAACAGGATCAAAAGACACAGAGAAACCTAAACTAAACATACAGAGAACTCAGAAAAACCTAAATCCCGACAGTAATGGCTGTGAAAAATGACGCTTTTTAGACAGTAAGGAGAATTATGCAAAGATTCCCAATGATTAATATACAAATAAAATAGAGTATTAAAAGACAAGAAACTTATGATAATCCAATTTATCAGGTCCTAGAATGTGACAGCATTAATTACATTTTTAAAATGCTGACAAATCCCACAGCTTCAAGCAAAAGCAGGAATTAAAGATACAGTATTTTCAAAGCATCAAATTCCAGAGGAAAACAAGAGGACAGAACATCAAAAAAGAACACTTGAATCAGCAATTAATAATGTCAGATTTTCTAACAAAGTAGAAAAATTGTCAAATTATTCCCCTCCTGTCCAATCAAAGAAGGCTTCCTCTTTTTATCAGTGTGTTCAGGAAAGGCTTTGTGAAATGCACTGAATGCATACCACATCCCCCCTCACTTTCTGATCTTAAATCCTTTTTGATTTCTAAGTTTGAAAAAAACTAATTATACAAAAGTCTATGTTTTATTTTTCTTAAATTAAACATCAATGACTTTGGTGGCCATAAACTGGGACATTTTTGATTGATTTAAAGCCAGACAGTGAAAAAACAAATTAAGTGTGGGTATGACACAGTCTGTGTTAACATCTTGTTTCAAATCTGTCAAAATTATGACAAAAACTGTGGCGACATCATGGCTTCTGAATATATATCTTTAGTACGTTTAATTCTGAAGATTTCCCACTGTTGTAAAACTGACGAAAAATAAATGTCTCTTTAAGATGGGCCAAGTACAAGAAAGGCAAAGGAAGAAGAAAGAGAAAAAAAGATGTACAAATTGCGCAGAGCTGGGAAGGAAACAGCTTTGACAGTGTAAGGATGTAACCATGGCAACAGGATTATGGGATGAGACAGAGTTGACAATTTTTACATCTGATTGTGAGCTGATTAAAGGTCAGAATAGGAGTTTGGGTTCATATATATGAACATATTAATGTGATTAAGGACAAGACTGCAGATGTGTATTTTCACTGCCTGCACTAACACACACACATGCACGTACGCACGCATAGACACACAAAAATACTATGCAGCAAATCATTCAAAAGGACACAACATGCCTTCAAACTCTGTTTGCTGTTAACACTGAACTGATGGATTAAAAGAAAAAAAAAACAGCAACCTGAAATCAGACGAGACAGATGGTTTTATTTTAGCATGTGATGCATATTCATTGTAGATGTTACATCTTCCTTTATAGTTGATTTTGTATTTTCTTCAATACCATAAGAAAAATGGTGAATTAGAACCACTTACACCCCCAAACCCTTTTTTCAAATTAAGCGGGCCCTTGGCTCTGGACTTCAAATGATCATAGTCAAATTGTAATGAAAACACTTTTGGTAACATCTCTATAACATACACTGGACTATTAGGGCCATCAAAGATTTAATATTGAAAAGTTGTAAATTTGTGGAAATAAAGGGGCTAGTTTTATATGAAAACTAAAATAAGTACTAGGCAGTTATCCAGTATGTAATCGCTAGGTTGTAGATGACGTAGCACCAAAGTCACGCAATGTAGATGGAGGGCAGGACGTAAACGCAGCCTGTTTACTTCTGTTGACCCAGCTTCAAAATGCCTAAAGTCTGTGTCCTGTACGGTTGTTCCAGCCATTTTAATAGAGAGAAAGATAAATATTATTTTTGTGTTTCACAATAGAGTTAATTTAAAAAACAAAACAACTTACAGAAAAAATACGAGATAAGTGGATCAACAATCTACAGCTGAAAACAAGCGGTGTGAAAACTAACAATGCCAGAGTTTGCAGCGCCACTTTCTAACAGGTAACAATCGCGTTGTTTAAAATGTATTTTCAGATATTTTATTGGATAGTTACTTAGAAAAATAAGCATTCACATATAAGATTATTTATATTATTCTCGCACCCTGGCTTGGTCAAACCATTTTATGGTGTTTCTGTAGTTCGCTGCAAATAGTTGACCAACATTGTAGAAATGCAGTATGACTCAACATTAGCATACAACTGCAGCATGAATTTGGGTTTTCATAAACTAAATAAATTTACAAATAGATACAAGCACATAGAAATAACACAGGTTAGCTTGTTGTTTGTTAGTCGTAGCATTGTTATCATAAACTAATTACTTTAAATAGCACAACTCACTACTCACCCAGGAAGAAACAAGTCGACAGTCATTTACTGCATCTTTTGACTCTAATTGGTTGCCCCAACCTGAAACTAAATAATAACTTTAATCTGGCTCGCTGTATAATATGAGGTCTGCTGCACCAGAGTAGCTATGTCGATCACCTCAAAGCCGGGTAAATCCTCAAGATTATATGACAAGTCTTTTTTTACTGAGACAATATGGATCATATCCTAAATATACACATATTTTTTCGAGCTACCTCATTTGTGCCAGCCCATTTTGGCATTAGCAGGGATGTACTCCTGGTGATCCAGTTTGCTCTGTTTCCTGACTCTCATCGAAATTACACCTGTCATCCGGGTCACGTGTCGAAAACCCAGCAAAAGGCAGAGCACAAGATAATGTTCTTCTGTGTCACATGAAAATTTCATGACGACACAGCAACAGTGATAGTATGGTTATAATTTGGAAATAAACTGTAATATTTATTTTTGTTGTGTAATTTCTTCTGTTAAAACTGAAAATAAGGATGGCATAAATGTGGCAGTTATTAAATCATAAAAATATAATTTTAAAGAATGTCAACTTAAAATAATTTCAGTTTTTAGTCTGATCTTTATTTCATTAAGCAATCATTAATCGGCAGTATAACGCAATTTTGTGTACTGATGCTATAGCTAGTTAGATAACATAATAGAATATTTTGAAAGTCTGTTTGGGTCTGTTATTGTAAAATTAATCTGTAGCATCCAATAATGATGCTGGCCCCTTTAGAAAATGAGATTCTCTCTGAATTTCAGAAAATTACTTCATTTATAGATTTTAACTTCCTGTGGGGAATATTTCAGAGAAAAGGTTTGTATTCATGAAATGATCTTGCTGAATAAACTGCTTGCTATTTGCATCAGGACTCTTCTCAAGATATTTCTTGACAGACAGAATTTGACTCTGAAGTGGAATCACAAATTTACAGATATACTTGAGGCTTGACTGGGGGTCATTTTATTAAACACATGAAATTGTAAAATGTTTAGTAAGAGCTGAAATTTTGTAATTTCACTAAAATTCAAAGTTTTAACTATTGTGTGGTAATTGTTTGACATGTAAGAATATTTCAACCTTACCTTAGTGATGCTGGTCACTTTGGCCCTTTGTTGTTGTATTTCTAAGAAACTTGAATCATTTTTCCACAGACTTTTGGTACCCAAAGAAACTGTTTGTAAAATTGCTTCACATTGACACTGCATCAATTCGGAGATGTTTGTCACCCACTTTGACAACCAGTAATTTAAAAATAATTTTGTAAATATATAATCCATTCATATTTTACTGTAGAGAATTGTGATTCCAAAAAATATATATCCAAGATAGAGATTAAATAACATTGCTATATTCAAGGGTGGTAAAAACAATTAATGAAAATGTGTAGTAAAAAAAAATAAATAAACAAATAAATATAGATTAAATCATATTTTAGTATTTCATCCCTTAATGCAGAACTCACATGTTAAATCCCTGATTCGAATTTTTTAGATTGATGTTAAATATGTGTCACAAATGTTTAAAAGATAATGATAAAATAAGCGCATGAACTGTATGATAATTCACTTTGTTTTATTTTTTACTCATAAATGATCGATAAGATGTTTATCATTACACATATACCTGTTTTGCACTATTTACATTTCAGTCAAACATATTTTATGTTGCTGCTCCTTCATTGTGAAGTTAATGCAAAAAATATTTTTTTAAAAATGTAGAACAAGGAAAGTTCTATTTTTTCATTGTATATTTAGTTCTCTGAACTTCATGGTACCTTATGTTCTATCCTGATGCCACTATAAACCTCTTTTTTCTTATATGACAAACTTAAGCTAGTACTATTACTAAACTTGGTATATATAATGTCACATGTGAAGAAAACAGTTTCTTAACAAGCGAAAATGAAGGTTAGATGAAATTGCTGTGCCTGTGTATGAAATGGGGACAGATTGGTGAAAGGACCTATAACCACATTACCCAGTGCTCATAGTGACATACTAACCCTAACCCTAATTTGATACAATAAAATTTTCAGAAATGTGATATTTTACAGCTAAACCCATTAAATATGTTGATATTTAATGGATGAGGTGGTCTGATGGCATTACAGTTACAGTATTGACTGTCATGTCAGATAATCAAGGACTTTTCCCTTTTTTTTAAGTTTCCTTGTTTATCACAGTTGGCTAGAGATGGGTATTACATAAATTAGAGGGTCAAAAGAAGAAATGTATTATGACAGATTTGTGTATGACAAAATCTTCCATACTATCCATGTACAGAGTTTGCATGTCTGCAAATCCAGAAAAACTTTTTATCATTTGGACATAAAGCAGTTTGAAGAATGTCTGCAAAGTAATCTCTGACATGGAGTGCGTGAAGCATTAATGTGCAATTAGCATATGAAAGCAATTTGTCCTGCATGCTGTGTCTTGTGCTCTCACCTGAATCAGAGCTGTACATGTAGACAAACCTTTTCCATTTGAAGTGCTCCAAAAGGGCCATGAGGGGCTCCTGCAGCTGGGGCCGCAGCTGCAGGACGAACTGGTTGTTGGTCTGAACTGGGAATGACGGCGTGATGAAGCACACGTGAAGAGAGCCACAGAAAGACATCAGCATGTTGACCGTCTTCCGGTCATACAGGCCCATGATGGTGTACACACCCTTAGAGAACTGGGAACAGACTGGGAGAGACAGGGGTGTGGAAGAAGACAGGTCAATAAAGGAAATGTTAGTGAACTTCTTGATAATATATTCAGAGTTTAACATATTGATATAGTCTTCTTTTTGAATTGACTTGCATAATGTTGCAGGCCACAAATGGAAGCAGGCTGCAGCTACTCTTAAGGCAGGCATCGAAATGGTTGAATAATTTCAGGGTTCACTGTTGATAAAAATAAAAAAAAGCTAATGAAAACAATTGGATTTCATGTACACAGCAAATTCGAAATAATTCAACTCCTAGCGAGTTGAATTAAGACTTTGAAAGTGTTAATGGTCCACTCTTGATCGTGTTAAAATAACACTTATGAAAGTGTTATTTGTGATAGAGTTGAATCAACACTCTCAGTAGTTGAAATTTAACACACATCAGTGTTGATTTACCTAACACTAGCATGTAGTGTCAAAAGTTAACATTATGAATGTGTTCATTTAACCCAGAAGTGTTAAATGTAGATCAACATAGAAATATAAAATTTAAAATACAACTGGTAGGGTGTTCTGTGGTGGCGCAGAGGTTAAGCACAGCCTACATATGGAGATCTTAGTTCTTAAAGCAGCTGTTGTAGGTTCGCTTCCTGGCTTTTGCTGCATTCCCTCCCCCCCTAACTCCATCTCTTACTACCCATTTTTCTGTCAATTCACTATCAAATAAAGGCCATAAGAGCCAATAAAACCTTTTTTTGTTCCAGAATATACCACTGGCCATCAATAATCCCCAAATTCATTTTAAAAGACATTAGACCAGCACCAGTTCCAGTATGTAATCTACTTTTATTTCAAAACATCAAACAGCACTGACAGCAATATACAACAAAGGTCATTCATTCATGGTACTTTGCACTGAAGGTGAAGTGTGCTTTGAAAATTCATTGGAAGCAGCCATGGATGGTCTTGTGATCACTGATGGTGAAGTGTCTTTGGTGCTGCTCTTGTTTTCGCCAACATGCAAGAGGAAGGGCTGTCCTGGTTCCACACCAATGAGGAAGGCTTTAACACTGGCTCCCATCTTTGGCAAAATGCTAAGAAGACAAATAATAAAATTTATTAACTGTATAGAGCACAGCTACATTCAAATAGCAAACAAAGCCAATAAGAAAGTGCTTCTACAAAGACCTAGGATCATTTGAGTAACACATACCTGCACGTATCTGACAACATGGTCCACAGTTTGACATGAGCTGTTTTGGCATTTTTCTTGTGGCCTTTGGACGTAGGAAGAAGAACATGAACCAACAGAAGAATGCCTGTTTATTCCAGCCTGGAAGGAAAAACAGGAAATATAGCAGAAACATTAGGATAATAAATAAATATTTTAAAAAGAAGTGTGAGCAAAACTAATCAGACCCACCTCTGTGTGTGTCACCATCATATTCACTCAAATTACTCTGCCCACCCGGTTTAGCCTGGAGAGAATTTTTTACCACCTACAACATAAAGCATAAAAAGTCAGAAATAATTACCATGAACACAACTCAGACATTAAGTGTCACATAATCACTAGGTATTACAGAAATTAGTCAGCTTACAGAAACATTCTGGACAGCATTAAAAGTGGTGCCAACCCGTCTGAAGAAATACCAACATGACATTACTAATAAAGAAAAAACATTTAGTCAGTTTTTAGATATGCCACAGGTTCAAAGCACCAGAGTCAAATGGCTCAATTGCCTCCTCATTGTGTAGATAAGTTCTCCAGAGTCCTGCTAATCACCTAATTATTCTATTCAGGTGTGGTGCAGCAGCGGCACAAATGTTGCAGGACAGTGGTCCTCCAGAAACTGGAGTTTGACACATGGGTTAGGGTTAGGGTCTACAGCCAAAAACTTAAAGAAAACGACCCCGCAGCTAAATAATGTTAACTCAAATGGCCTCCAGATTTTTCTGACAGTTTTAATGTTCGGTTAACCACCCGACACCTCATGCTACCTGCTTGGCTAGCTTTAGCTGCTAACAAAAATAATAAACAGTTGAATATACTGTGATATCCAAACAAATAAGCATACGTTAAGTGAACTACGTATATGAATCAATACTCTTGCAAACATAAAATGAATGCATCTGTAACAGGTGTTGCTCCCTCCACAGCCTGAGCTTCCATAAAAGGGAAGCTGGAAGGGTGGTGGCCAAGTGTCAATTTCCTGTGTGTGTGACCAGGTGTGTGTTGGGCCCACGGGTTCCACTGTTTGCCGTCTATGGTAAAGTTTGGAGGAAAACTGTTTTAAATTGATCCTCTTAAATAAGTCTGTGCTGACGTGGTGTTTTTATACAGGGCCACATTATTAATGACGTTTTGGCGGTAGCGTTACCTGGCCGTGTGGCTATTCAACGCCGCAGGTAGGCTTTATACATTTGTCTCTTTTAACCAGATTGAATTGTAAGTGTTTTTATATTGTTCTTATTTGGTAGGGCTACACCAGGGGCCTCATGCATAAAGTGTGCGTGTGCATAAAAAACTGTACGGTCCCATATTTTCTGCAAAAGTCGGCATGTATAAAAATTTACTTTGCGTCAAGGTTTGCGTAAATATACGAATACTTTTTCCCTGGCGTGAAAATGTGCGGCAGCCACGCAAACTTTTTCTGTGAACAATATCAAACCACAAAGCATCAAAACTCACCTAAATACACTGAAATCTGATTACATTCAGGGATATTTAGACCAAGAAGCATCAAACCGATGTTTTTCATGATTTTAATATTTTACTGTTTAAATGAAAACGGCAACACCCAGACAAAATAAAGAAAATAAAATAACTAACCAAGCCACTAAAGTCCCAGCTAGAAGAAATTGCTTGCAAAGACAGCGCAAGTAAAGGTGCGATTTCAGAATTCCACAACTTTATGGCTTTGAATTCCCCAGAAGACTTAACATTGAAACTGGAAGCCTGGAAATCAGTCCTGGGAGTAAACTTGTCACAGGAGGATTGGCAGTCTGTCTGTATAAGGGTTCAGAAACAAACAGTCAACTCTCGCATAAGGTTACTGCAGTACAAATGGTTTATGCGAATCTATATTATACCAGTCAATTTAAATCGGTGCAATTCTAATATACCAGACATATGCACAAAATGTTTAGAAGAAAAACGGACTTTGTTTCATTGTATCTGGGAATGTAGGGAAATTAAATTTTTTTGGAAAGCAATAAAAGAAACTGTAGAACATCATGTCTCAAAAGAGATTGTACTAGATTCGTTTTTTTCTAATTTTGGGTCTGTATCCAAAAAACTCTTTGTTTACCAAAAGTGAACAACTGTTGATAGATATGTGTCTTCTAGAAGCTAAAAGACTGATAGCACTATTCTGGAAGAGAACAACAGGACCAGGTATCAAACAATGGACCAGGCACATGCTGAAGACTTTACCTCTGGAACGCATAACACATCTTCAAAAAGGGAAAAGCAAATTATTTGAAAGCATTTGGAGACCCTTCCTGAATTTTGTTGAAGGTGTGTGTTGGGATCTGGGGTGGTGCTGCTGTTTTTTTGTTTTTTGTTTTCCCCCTTTTCTCCACCAGAGGGCAGCTGGGATCCATCCTGGAAGGGGTGACTGACAGTGGCTGGTTACCTACGTACCTGTAGGTTGTTTATCATCAAGAGGGGTATAAGAAAGAGTGACAGCCAACACTTCGTCGCCAGAGTGTTTTGCCAGTAATGGTACTCAAGGCCTCCTGAGCTCCTTGTGATTATGTTTCTCGTGAGAAATTCCCTAGTGATCTTTTTGTGTCCTCTTTTCAGGTGATCCATTGTGACGCCGTGACTGATTCCCACTAACAGTCTGAATACTGGCAGTTTCCCTGTGCTCCATTCTTCTCGTGATGCCGTGGGCATTACCCACTGGAAGCCTGAGTTCCACTTACCTCCAAGCCGTTGAACCAAACCTCTCTGGATTCCTCTGTTGGCTGGCTCCTTACTCCTCCGACCTGAAAGGCAGAACTGTTACCTGTCTGCCCTCCACCGTGATTCCTCTCCCAACGCTGTTCCCCACCGACTCACAGCCTACCTACCTTTGTTGAACGCCACCCCTGTAACCTCAGTATTTCCCTCCTGCATACTACTTCCTCCATCCAAGTAAGCTCTCTCGCCGATTCACTATTTAAATCCTTCCCATCTTCAAAACTCACCTCCTGCTTCTCTCCCATCCAACGTTCCCGATTCCAGAAGCCACAAGCTTTTGGATCTGCAGTTTTAATTAATAATAATTAAAAAAAACAATAAACATATTTAATTGATTTCCTGTTCTCTGTCTCATGTACTGCATGTGGGTCAGAAAAATACAACCCACTATGACAGTGTGGACTTGTCTCAAGACGAAGAAGCCAGCTAAAGACAAGATTAATGTCAGACCATAATGTTAAACTAGGGAGCCTCAGCAGTGGACTATTACCTCCTGTATACTTAAAGGAATTTATGCAGATGTGTATCTAAGAGGGTGTTAGTTGGTCTTGTTGACTGTATTGGTTATATGGCAGATATATCTGTAAAAAATACAATAAAAATATTGATGGAAAAATATAAATAAAAATAAAAATATGTGAAAACCTCGCTCGAATGTAAATAGTACTTTTCCTCAGTTTTTGTCTCATAAACATGTAACGCATTGGTCTGTGAGGCGAAGCGCATGAAATTGCATCTGCGGGGTAATTTAATTCTCACTAAAAAAAGAAAACAGGGTTGGATCAGCAGATTAACTCAAACCTGCTGATTAAAAATAATCAACAGGTTTGATTATTTTTAAGGTGATGGAATCACACGTATATAAGTAGCTGCACAAAGGTGAGCTGAGTAATTATGGAGCTTTGGCTCTGATGGAGAACATCACCAATGGAAGGATTCAGAGGGCGCGATTGATCAGAGATCATATTGATCTGCTGGGAAATGATGATGATGGTTTTTTAGCGTTTAGATTAATCCAGACTGATCATCCTGGAGCTCTGAGCAAAACTTAAAGGAGTCGTCGTGCGGCACCGGTACCAGTCCAGCTGCAGCCATCCTTCAGCCGAGCTGCCCACTTTGTAAATGCGCCTTATGGACATAAAGCAACTTCATTCTGTAAATGTACAACTTATACACATGATTCTACTATTTAGAATAAATGTCCAGATTCCCCACTCAAAGCACTCTCTGACTCGGTCTGTCTTTAAATCCTGGCTGAATGCGCTGCTGTTCAGACAGGCATTTGCACGATGTCTTTATTTTTTATTTTTTTAATTTGGATTTGTTTCTTCTTTAAAATACATTTTTATTTTTGTGAGGTGACATTATGTGCCCTCAAAGCACCTTTTAAATAAAATATATAATTATTATTATTATAAATACTTATACTGCTTCAAACAAGGATGTTGTCATGGTTATTCCTTCACATGGTGACAGACTTCCGGGTATTTATAGTAATTTACATATTTATTTATGGGTGGCAAAAGGGCGGACCAGCTGTTGCGCACTATTTCCTGCGAATTAAGATTAATAAAGGAAAGGTGCGCAGCCACGTGCGTGCACACGGCTTTATGCATCTGATTTTTTTTTGTGTGCTGCACTTTTCTAAATTTTTCCGTACTCCAAGTTTTAGTGTGAAAACTGCGCAGTCTTTTATGCATGACGCCCCCTGGTCTGTACATCAAGGTTGACTTTAGAGTTGGTGTGTGGTAAATAAACCAAGGAGTACTGGTATGCGATGCTGGTATGCAGTGTTTTTAACGTCTTTTAGATTGATTTGATTAAAGTGATTTAATATACATTTAGTAATTCTTGTATTTTTGTTTTTACAGTTGTATCACTACTTCCTGCTGTCCTTTTAGAGTTTGATTTTCCTTTTTGTTAGTCCGCCCAGTTTTGGATTGTTTGTCTCCACTAAGTACTTGTGAGGGCGGGCTAACAACTTACCATTTATTTTGTTTGTTTTGTCCTGGGGTCACTTCCCGGAAATACACACCTTCCATGTCGCTGTTAATCTTAAATATCTGTGATCCGATCCTGTTTTGTGTGATTTTGAGTTTGAATTGCATGATCATTTTGCAGTGAATCGAGTGCATCTTAAGTTTGCAGTGAACAATGTAGTGGTTTATGCAGATTTGTCTGCTTGAAGTGGTGTTTAAATTTGGGTGGAACATTATTGGATTGACAACGAATGGATAAAGTTAATGGGAAATCCTTTTATTTGTGTAACAATACACTGTTAATTAACTTTACTCTGGCTGTTGCTTATTGCACTTCAGCTTGCGGAGACATAACACATCCATAAAAAATAGTCAAAAACATGATAATCTTAACATGGAACTTACCTTGTTATGATAAGCTCCAGACAAGATGCCATACTGCTGTCTCTGCTCCTCGGCAAACATGTGATGTCACAGATATGTTACAACTGTGGGAGGGGCTGTCTGGTGTGGATTTCTAGATCCACACCAGGCAGAGTTGGTGTCATGAAGTGGTGAATAGAAGGTGGTGAGGATGGACGCAGAGACCCAGGTTGTGAAGGAAATGATGAATTTAATGACGGAAGCTCAAAACAGTCCAACACAGGCGGCACAGCAGAGTTAGCGCACAGCTAATACCGGTAGCTGCTGATAGGACTGAAAACGAGAGCTGATGCTAACCAGGACTTTACAGTTGTACTGGCGAGCAGACACGTGAAAAGAACTGACATTAGATGAGACAGAGACAGCAGGTGGACTTAAATACACACGGGGTAATCAAGGGAACGAGACACACCTGGGAACAATCAAGGGCTGACAGGACAACACAGAGACTCAGGGAAAAAGGACTAAACACAGAAAATCCCAAAATAAGTATACAGAAAAACACGGATCACAACAGTTGGTTTAAGTGTTAATTTAGAAATCAACACTAGACAGAATTGCTTTTATGTAATTCTTTGGAATAACACCAACTCTTTAGGGAAACTAACACTCATGTTGTTGAATTACACTAAACAAGTGTTGAATTAACATAGTATTTTTTAACATACAACACTTACACTGGAAATCTAACACTTTTGAATTTGCTGTGTAGTAAAACTCTATAAGTAAAACTAAATATGTAGCTGCAAACTATACATTTAGTTAGCAAATTAAATATTTACCCTGTTATGCACAGTTACTAGCTATGTTCCCATCCAGTTGTGTAGCTTTAGAGTGAATTTGAAAGTCGTCACAAAAAACAAAATGCAAATTAAGCAGGTTTCCAGTGAACCAACACACTATGCAAAACATAATCCCATCAGATGTTGATGTTCCACATGGCTGTAATGAATAAGACATAGAACCTACAAGCCAGCATAGAGCAAACATCTCAGAAAAATGGGCAGAGTCCCCACATCTAGTTTGGACTTTTTCTGAGATTATTGTAGGAAACACAGGAAAAGCCTAAAAACACCTCGAAAGAGTATAAAAACATATGGAGTTTGAGGACAGTATTGCAAATTTTATGGCTTCCATTCTCCAGGACTAACAATGTTTAGTTGAAGATCCTTGGTGATAACCTCCCATAGGTCTAGTGAACACTTAGGAGACAGCTATAGTAAAACAGCCCCTGGATTCATCTTTTTTGTGTGTTTCTTTCAAGAATAGGGCTAAAACAAACATAATCTGTCTCCATTTCTCTGTCAGTGTGAATCTCTCCACCCTCTGGGCTACTGTTCACCTTCTGTCCTCTTCCGTCACACTGTTCTTTCCAGCAACATTTTGTCTTAGTGTGTAACTTGTTTTTGAGTAGAGGCTGTCACCCAGACATTCAGGTCAGTGAAACTGAGCTCATATTTCAGCCACGCCACAAAACATCACTTCTTTTGGCTCCAATTTCTAAACATACAAAATCCCCTTTTTATTGCAAATGCAACACCGAACACTAAATCTCCATTTGATGGTACACTTGGAGATGATAAGGAGGCCTTATCTTCATGGTAAACTGATGTAAATTTCCACTACTGTGGAACTGATGAAGCACACTCCCTCTTCTCACACAAAAGGCATCCTGATAGTAAATCCTCACCCACACAATGGAAATAATCAAATTACTTCTCGCAGAGCTCCTTCACAGTCTGGGATTAAGACAAAATAATATTTGCTGTTGCAGCAGCACAGTCATTGTGTAAGCCAAAGTCTTCTGTTTTGCTTCTCCAGAAATCAGACTGCATTAAAGTGTGCAGGGTATATGTTGTCACCCAGAAAATTTGCTCTAAAGGAGAGAAGCCTGAGTGCTGCTGAAAGCAACAAGGTCTGCTGACCGTGACAGGCTGAGGCAGCTATCAGTAAAAAAGAACTTGCTTTAAATCTTAATGTTCTAAGGACAACCCGCCACCCCAAGATCGTCTTAATCTCATGATGCTCATACAGATAAAGAAAGTGCGTATAAAAAAACTGATTTAATAAGGTCATTCAGTTATTCACATATCTTGTTTGAAAAGTTAACATTTTAGCCCAAACTCAATGAGACAGAAAATGTCCTTTTTGTTTAAAAATGTTGCCTTTTATTAGCAATCACAGTAGAGATGGAAACAGGAGAGAGAGTGAAGTCTGACCTTACAGCCTGTCGCTTAACAGACTTTATTTTAAAACAATACAACACAAAGTGAGATAACCCAAACTGAAGGTATTTTTTATAGGACACGGTTTAGTCATCCAATAATGAGTCACAGTCTGTTCATACAGAATCAGGAAAAGACATGAAGATTTTCTGTGTTGATTTTCTGACACTGGATCAGAAGTTAAATTTACAAACCAAAAGATCATTAGTATGAGAAAAACATCCTAAAAAATTCCCAATTGTAAAGTAAACATTTATTGGTAACACTTTATTTGAAGGGGGTGAATAAGACTGTCATAACACTGTCATAAACATGACATAACACCTGTCATGAACATGACATAACACCTGTCATGAACATGAATAAGCCTTCATGAATATTTATGACTGTTGTCATAAAGCGTCATTCGGTAAATTATGACACTTTTAATACAAAGTTGACATTATTCAAAATGTCTTTGTTATGACAACTTGAGTTTAACCAGGAAATCATTACTGTTTAAACTTTACCTTTAATAACATCAAGTTACCTAATTTTTAAAGTGCAATCAGTAATACTTTTATAACAAATTCATACCAGTAATGATTCTGTAAATGTACAACTTATAACTTATTGAAATCTTTTTTACTTGGATTAGACAGATATAGACTTAAAAGTCTAATCATTTGCACAGAAAGGCAAAATCAAAAATATCCCACTGAGCAATCAATCTGATTTTCAATATTGAGGCTACACTCACACCTCATCTACATAATAGTTAACATTATGCTGATGTATTTCTTAGATATTTACACCAGGTTTTCCTACCATGGTCCGCAAGGCGCTATGCCCTATAGATGTTTCTCTGTTTCAGCATGTCTGATTTTAATTGATGCCAGATTAAGAGGCAGAAGATTAAGTGCGCTAAAGAAGGGAAGCTAAATATAATTAAAGCCGCAAGTGGCGAAGCGCACCGAAGGCCTATTGGCGACCGCGGGGGTTCCAGCACCGCCACACGCTCGCCACCGCAGACGCTCTCGCGTAGTTCCTGCAGCTAGGAGACATACACCTACATCTTCCATAGAGCTCCCTGACGACGCACAAGCATAGTCGATCTGAATTGCAATTTCAAGCTATTGGGCTCTTTAGAGGCTAACAAAGGTCAAGCCTAACAAGTTTACTGCAAATAGGATAATGCACATATGATTAAATGCTCTAACTGCTCCTTCCAACAGGTGACTTCCTGTTGGAAGGGGGCGGGGCTAAACTGATGTCACCAATCGACCATTTCAATGTGATTGTGAGGATCTGTGTTTTCTGCGTATTTATTTTGAGGTTTTTCTGTGTTTAGTTCTGTTCCCCTGTGAGTCTCTGTGCCGTCCAATCCTGATTGTTCCCAGGTGTGTCTCATTCCTGTGATTACCCTCCTTGTGTATTTAAGTCCACCTGTTGTCTTTGTCTCTTGTCGGGTCCTTGTCGTGTGTCACAAGCCAGGTTGCAGTCGTTGAGTTTATGTTCAGTCATCTCAGTAGAACTGTGTAGTCCTGAGGGTCTGTTAGTCTTCACAGTAGAACTGGCTTAAGTCCTTGTTGTCTGTGTTACCAGTGTTGGCATAGTCTCAGCTCACTGTAACACCTGCTTCTTGGACTGTTCGAGCTGCTCCGTTTTTTCATTAAAAATCCTTCATCCACACTTTAACCTGGGTCCAGCCTGCATTCATGACAGTGATAAGCTCTGGTCTGTGATGAAACAAATGAAGTTTGATGCAGCTGGGAGCATATATGGGGAAGTTATTCCATCTTGATGTTTCATGGAGAATGGCCAGATATGAGGCGTGTCCACGCCCACATGCTTTGACATAGAAAAATTCCTTTGATAACTTTTGACCCTCAATGCCTCAAGACTGTGCTGTCTGAGTCTGAAGCCTGGATCTCAAAAGCTCTAGGACGAGTTTGCTCAGATACGACATCAATAAAATAGACAAATGGCAGCTTTGATTTAACATGGCGGACTTCCTGTTGGGTTTAGAGCATGGCTCCAAGAGATTTTTTTTGTAGGTCCTGACAAGATACACATGTGTACCAAGCTTCAGAATTCTGGGATGAAGTATGGGTAGAGGCTGATTTTTTAAAAATATTCTAGGGGGTGCTGTGGAGGAATTAGGCCACAAACTATTGCACTGGATTCCTGTCGGGGGGTGGACAAGGATCGATCTCTGTGAGTTTGGTCCGGCTGGACTGAAACATGTGGAATCTAGAGCAGCCAAACATATGGTGGCGGCGTGGCCTGTGACTTCGCTGCGCTGCCACGGCCACGCCCTCCACTGAAAACTCTCGGCGCTTTAAAGCAAGCGAGACCAATATGTTATCAGTCATCTGACACAAGATTATCTTGATTAGGTCAAGAGAGCCAGAGTGGCTCTCTTGACCTAATCACTTAGGTGATTAGGTCAAGGTGACTTATGGTAGTGACCCTACCATAAGTCACTTAGGGTAGTGACCCTACCATAAGTCACTTAGGGTAGTGACCCTACCCTAAGTCACTTCCTGTTCTGAGGGGGCGGGGCTTACATGAGGTCAGACTATGACAACATAGGATCGTCAGGCATCCAACCAGGATCCCTCATACCAAGTTTGGTGCCAATTGAGCTTTTTATGAGAAAGTTATAGCATTTCTTTTGTTTCGGCAAGTACGGCAAGTTCACCACTCTGCCACGCCCCCTGAACATATACAAAGAGTCAATTTTATTGATAACTTTTAAAGCCCTATGGCATTACTGCATTCTGACCAAGAATGAAGCCGATCGGTCGAAAACTCAAGGAGGAGTTAGTTAAAGTTCGACTTGAGTAAAAGTGAAAAATGGCCAAAATTTGACATTTGACCCAAAATGGCCTGTCGAACTTTCTTGATTTGGGGAGATCTACCTACGTACCAAGTTTCAGCTACGACCTACCCAACTCACTTTAGGGGGCGCTGTAGAGCAGTTTGGCCACGCCCACTTGCAATTCCACTGGAATCCGAAAATCTTCGTCGGGACAATTTTGGGTCAAGTTTGGTGAGTTTCTGAATATGTTAAAGGCCCCAAGCAGCCGCTTTAAGTGACGGAAGAAAAAAAAAATCGAGAAATCTTGCGATTACAATAGGCCTTCGCCAGCGCTTCGCTGCTCAGGCCTAAAAAAATGCAATGTGGTGTGCCTTGAGGACCAGGACCAGGAAACAGGTTTAGACCAAGACAACCTGCCTGGTTTAAAAATGCTATAAGCTTAGGCTTTATAAATCATACAAAAATGCTAAAAAACCTAAATTATAACTAAAAAGCAGTTTCATGTGGCTCACTATGAATGAATTTAATCCATTTTCTTGTTGGGTTATTGTGGTAAATGGAAACAACTTGCAACTTGATCCAAACATCTTTCTAAGTTCTCCTTACAGGTTAATATTTACTTCTTGTTTTAATTAATCCAGTAAGATTTTTTTTTAATCGGAATAAAATATAATTTCCTTGTAAACAGAAAAGTAAAAGTGTTAAGTCAAGTTGTGACAGGGTCGAATGGCCTCATGGACTTTCAGAAGGTCGAGTCCTTAAAAATCAACCCAATCTAAAGGTATAGTATGTAACTTTTATAAAAAAATATATTTTTTTTTTCACTTATTTGTTGAAACTGTTACTACATTGTGAGAGTAAGAAATAAGACAAACACTCAGAGAAAATTAGCTCCTCTGCCTTCGCCATTGCTTTCAGTGCTAACTAGAAACAGCCAATCAGATCCAGGAGGAAGATCTTAGCACCGTCAATCAAGCCTGTGTACACACTGCTCAACCCCCACAATTGACCTTTTGCTCTCTGTTACACTACAGCTTAATTCCTGGCAGAGTCTGCCAGGAATGCTAAGGCTAGTTAGCATGGACACTAATGATGGCAGAGAGAGTTTTCCTGGAATGTTAAATTGCTTCTCTGCCATTAGCCCATTTAGCAGCGTGTACACAAGGTTGACACTACACCTGGCTTTGATTGGGCGTTGTTGAATGGGACTGGTGCATTTCTTCACACAGCAATAGTACTAATGGGCGGAGGAGGAGCTCTATTTTTTCACATATTTGTATCATATTATGAGAGTTTTAACCAATATGTAAAAGACATATATATTTTTTAAAGTTACATACTGCAGTTTAAACTAAGAGGGACACCAAATAACTGGGTTCAGTAGTTTGGGCTATTAATGGTTTTTACGTTGACGTTTCAGTACCAGCATTCACCAAGATTGGTGCTTCAAGGTAATGTCAACTCATCAAACAATCTTGGAAGCTCAACCTTATGCAGCAAGACTGAACTCCAAATTTACTGGCAAATATATTTTACTACACTAGTCACGATGCTCCCACCACTGACCTCTTCATCCATAAGGACCAAAGTGACAGGCGTCCTTTCTCTGTCCTCTGAGCCCTATGGCCCAAGCTAACATCCTCTCAACAACTTTGGCCCTTGTGAGTGGTGTCACACTGAGAATAACCGTTTGCTCCAAGGCCCTGCTATCACGCTAACAATAGATGCTCGCCCTTTGGCAGAAGCTATAATGCTAACGAGGTATCTGTCTGTCAGCATTAACTCTGCTGGCCTGCTGGGACGACAGGCTGGTCCGTCATCAGAGGGAATCAGGCAGCAGAGGGGTTGACAGATGCTGTCAGCCTCAGGAAGTGTTTGTAGTTATTTGTGTTTAGGGTCAAAAACATCCCCATGATGGAGTCCAGATGTAAAACATGGAGGGAACTGATGAAGTGATTCCTTGCTTATGTCAAAATGACACAGTCGCCTGTGTAAAATCAATAAGCTCTACTTGTGTTTGGTTTCCCCAT
Source organism: Poecilia formosa (assembly GCF_000485575.1). NCBI lineage: Eukaryota > Metazoa > Chordata > Actinopteri > Cyprinodontiformes > Poeciliidae > Poecilia > Poecilia formosa. Next base: position 127,493 of record NW_006800595.1, on the reverse strand, counting down.
TCTAGTTTCTGGCAACCACATCTTTCTTTTGAGTATTGTAGTGAAAAAGTAGGTGCAGATTTATCAACAAAAAACAATAAATGAAAACAAAAAATAACAGAGGCCGAAGCAGAAAGTGGTTTCAAAAAAGTTGTGGTTTAAAATGCTTTATGCCATTCCTGCAGTTCAAAATCAGTTTTATGAGACACCAAAGGGAGGGCTGGAAAAATTTTCTCTGGCAGGTTGGATCATAGAGTAACACAGTAATGTCCCTCTCTTACCTATTGCTGCTCAGTTCTGGTCAGCTGACTGCAGATTAAGTTTGGACAGAAAATTCTAGCTTTTACTTGTTGTTTCTTACTAAAATACTGAACAAAACTAATTGAATTAATTGTCTAAAAAAAGAAAAGAGACATAGACCTTCCTGAATTCTACCCATAAGCAATAAACATGTACAGTATTTCTTCCAGTCTTTCAGACCCATCTGTCCTGACTGCTTATACATTACAACTGGACGATAAATTAATAATAATGTATATCATGATAGACACGTGATCAAAATCAGCAGATAATGTCTGACAGAATATTAAACATTCAATATATACAATTTTCTCTGAACTCCAATCCAGAACTGTACAGCATTCTTGGGGATGTAAGCAGAGGAAAGACTTTAGCAGCTCAACCTCTCATAGGCAGCAAAGCAAGGTGGTGTGGTGTCAACTAACTCATTCTCTTTAGTTACCTAGCAGCTGACTCACACTTTGGTTGCCTAGTAACTCACTCACTCTTTGGTTGCCTAGTAACTCACTCACTCTTTGGTTACCCAACAACTTGTTTAGTAACCAGTGCAGCAGCAGTTTAAGGATTTGCCATCATGCCTCATAAATACTTAAAAATAAACAAACAATGGTGTGAAGTGGAAACTGTAGCTAAAACAGGAAACACCATGCCATCAGTTTGGCAGTGTTTCAGATATTCAAAACAAAAAATTAATCCATAAATATCAATATGGACTGATCTGAAACACGTTATATCATGATATGTTTTTCAACCATATCATCCAGCCCTAATTGATGTCCTCTAATATCAACAAACTCTCAAGAAGGGCACTTATCATTGCACCCTGACAACCAAGCCAACCTCGCTTCACACCAAATGAAGCTCCTTCAATCAGACATCCTGCTTACTACCACCTGAGGCTTTTAGAAAAAGCTTTATTTGAAGACAGCTCAAAGACGACAATGAGGATGAGCACTGTGGGGCGCACAGCTGCGACCATGTCTACTTGCAGAATTGTTTATTGTTCTGACACATCCATCCATCCATCAATTTGACTAGTATGCAACAAGTGAGTTGAATATTTTCAAAAATTTCTATTAACTCTAGGTTTTCATCGTCTTTATCATCCTCCAGAGCTTCCACTCATGCTGACCTACAGCTTGAGTGTTTTACGTTCATCTGCCAAACAGACAGGACAGCCCCGGGAAAACCAAACCAACGACCAGGTCAATGTTTCAGCATGTCGTTCCACATTTCCATCACTCAGCCGACACGTGTTTCACTGTCGCTTCCCTGGAATGACAACCAGTCGAGTCAGAAACAGAATGAGCTCCAATTCAGTGTGCAAACACTTCATACTGACATTTGTATTCGCTGTTTGTCTTATGTGAAGTGATGCTCAGTGGGAGAGACTGAGCTCAAAGTCTGGGGAAATTAGAAAAATCCTACACTGGAGAAGGAAAATAGCTTCACAGATAAATGGAAATTTCTATGAGCTAAAGCATTTTTATTATTTACTCATGATTAGATTAAATTCAGAGAAAATTTCGAGCAATTATGTCTGAGTTGGTATCTGCCAATAAATAAAGGAATCTTCAAAGTTATTCAAAATTGAAATGATTAGTATTTTTATTTCCTCAATCCAATAAAAACAAAACGATGAATACTGAATGTGTAGATTGACTTACAGTAGGTCATGAATTTAAAATAACTTATAAAAATGGCTGCACATAACAACTCTATTCAACAGTTGACACATTACCTACATTGCCTTAATACAATCTATGAGCCATTGTTAATGTAGAAAGTAAAACAAAGATTAAACCCCTCGGCGAGCCTCTGATCCAGGAGCGCCGCCAGGAATCGTGGGCCCCCTGACAAAAAATTAGTTTGGGCTGGTCAAGAGGGACATGGGTTAGAGCTGCTGCTGATGGACTCATCTGTTAAGTGCTATAAGGTAAAAGGGACAAGTTAAATATATGAATATGTTGGTAATTTCTTTCCTTAATTCATTAAATGCTAGTGAAAAGGAGACAAACAGTAGTCTGTAGCTAAGTTAATTATGCTAAATAGTTGATAATCTCACACAGTCTACTCACCTGTCGGAGAAAAACTGGGTTATAAATTAACACTCGCCTTTTTCTCTCTCCCTCTCTTTTTTTTGAAAACCTTGCTTTATAACTTTTCTTAGCAGCATAGTAACTGCCACAGTTGTTCATGTTTCCTACTGTCTGCAGCTGAATAAGTCACTTTCAAGCGCTCCAAGCAGGAACGAACCATGTAACGCAGATCCAGGGGAGTTCAGGGCAAATATGGATGTGTGTTTTTTGATCTGGGAGTGGGAACATAAAATTTTTACTGCTAAAAACAATCTTTGAAAATACAATATGATTAATTTTGTCATTGACAGGGCCCCGATTTTTTAATTTTTATTTATATGAACAAAAAATAAATAATTCAATTGTGGAGGGCCCCCTGTTGGTCAGGTCCCCTAGAATTGTCATAACTTTCCTCACCCCCATACCGCACCCCTGCTCTGACCCCTAACAAAAACTATGGAGAACACAAACAAATAATTAGGAGCTATACACAATTTGCTAGCCTAGATGGCAGCGCCCGGTGAGGCTGCGGCCAAGCCAGCTCCCGATAGTGATGTGCTTTTTATGTTAAATATGTCGTCCAAAGCGTCACAATCTTCTTCAAGAATCATGTACAACAGGAGTACATTACTTGTAGTGAGAAACAACTACACCACAAAGGATATGTCAGGAGTTAAGTTCGCCACGGATCGAGAAACTGTTCTCCGTCTGGGAATCATACCCCAGCAAGACAACGGGCCTAAGACCAAGGCAGCGGGCTCCTCCTCCCCCACCAGCCGAAACTGGAAGCAGCTGAGGCGGCAGGGGAGACTTAGCATGCGCTGGTGGAGAAAACGTGACTGTCGAGCTGGCATCACCAACAGATTGAAAAAAAACCCCTCACAGAACAGCACTACCTTCTATTCTCCTATCCGACATCCGCTCACTGGAAAATAAAATCTATCTCAAGCTGGATTTAACCACACAAAGAAACGTGAGAGAGTGCAACGCGATCATCCTAACCGAGACGTGGCTTCACAACACCATTCCGGACAGCGCCATTCAACTGGAGGGGTTTGCAACACTCCGTGCAGACAGAAACCACGCCAGCACGGGTAAATCTCGGGGAGGTGGTGTGTGCATTTAGATCAACAACAACTGGTGTACAAACGCTACAGTTATCGCTAGCCACTGCTCAGAGAACATTGAGTTTTTAACACTCAAATGCCACCTATTTTACCTTCCGAGAGAATTCAATACCGTCATCATCACAGCTGTTTCCCCAGTGCGAACACAAAGGAAGCGCTCTCCATTCTGTACCACTCTGTGAGTACACTACAAAACACACACTCGGACTCAGTCTGCATAATCGCTGGCGATTTTAATCAGGCCAATTTAACCCTTGTATGTAGAAATGGGGTCTAACCAACCCCACACATGTAAAACTTGTATCATTTGCCATACTTTAACCACCCTACCACAAGTGTGTAAACTTCGCAACAAGAGGGGAGAACACACTTGACCAGGTCTACACCAACATCAGGCAGGCTTTCAGAGCAGTTCCCCACCCCCACCTGGGTTCATCAGACCATCTCTCTGTTATGCTAATTCCAGCCTATAGACCTCTGTTGACAAGAAGCAAACTAGCTGTGAAACAGATCAGGGCCTGGTCAGAGGGCGCCACAACAGCACTACAGGACTGTTTTGAACACACAGACTAGCCTGTTTTCAGGGAGGCGGCCACCACCAACCAGGATGTCAACCTCACCTAATACTCAGACTCAGTAACTGGATAGATAACAAAATGCATGGCAGATGTAACGGTCACCAAGGACATTACAGTGAGACCAAACGAAAAACCCTGGTTCACTCCTGAGAGCACGCAATGTTGCCTTCAGGTCTGGGGAGAAGGAGGGCCTCAAGTCAGCCAGGGCCAACTTGCACTAGGGTGTGAGAGCAGCCAAGCGTGCTTATGGTCAAAAAAATCAACTCACACTTCACAGACACGAAAGACCCAAGACGCCTGTGGCAAGGCATCCAGTCAGTCACAGACTATAAGCCAGCCTCCCCACTGTGTGAGGACAACACAGACTTCCTCAACTCAGTGAACACTTTCTTCAGCCGGTTTGAAGAAACTAACACTACAAAACCAACAAAAGCCCCAGTTAACCCAGACAGCACAACACTTCAACTGGACCCAGTGGACGTGAGGAGGACCCTACTCAAGGTGAACCCCAGGAAAGCTGCAGGTTCAGACAACATACCTCAGACTGTGCTGACTCACTCACTGACGTCCTCACAGACATCTACAACATCTCTCTGAACCAAGCCATCATACCAGCAAGCTTCAAAGCCACCACCATCATATCACTACCCAAGAAGTCACCAGCATCATCACTCCACGACTACAGACCCATACCACTCACTACGATCTTGATGTAGTGCTTTGAAAGACTGGTAAAGGCCCACTTAACATCTACCCTCCCCACTACTATCCATGTCAATTTGCCTACCACCCCAAGTGCTCCACTGATGATGTCATAGCAGCAGCACTTCACCTCTGCCTGGCTCATCTGGAGAACAAAAACAGTCACACAAGGTTGCTGTTCATTGACTTCAGCTCTGCGTTCAACACTGTCATCCCCCAACATCTGGTGAACAAGCTGAGTTCAANCTGGAGAACAAAAACAGTCACACAAGGTTGCTGTTCATTGACTTCAGCTCTGCGTTCAACACTGTCATCCCCCAACATCTGGTGAACAAGCTGAGTTCAATAGGCATCAGCACTTCACTATGCAACTGGCTGCTGGACTTTCTAACAAACAGACCACAGATAGTCAGAGTTGGAAACAACTCCTCAGTGACCAGCATCATAAACACTGGGGTGCTGCAGGGATGTGTGCTATCTCCCCTGCTGTTCACGCTGATGACCCACGACTGCAGTGCCAGACTTGAAACAAATCACATCATCAAATTCGTAGATGAAACGACGGTGGTGGGCCTCATCAGAGACAACGATGACTCAGCGTACAGAGAGGAGGTACATCAACTCATCAACTGGTGTGAGAGAAACAACCTGCTACTCAATGTCAACAAAACAAAAGAAATAACTCTGCACTTCAGGAAAGAAAAAACAACTCACATCCCACTCATCATCAATGGCAGTGCTGTGGAGTCTGTGAAAAGCACAAAGTTTCTTGGAGTGCAGATCACATATAACCTCACATGGACTACAAACACCACCTCCGTGGTTAAAAAGGATCAGACACGACTCCACTTCCTGCAGAGGCTGAGAAGAGCCACATCTGCTCTCACCACCTTCTATAGGGAGCCACTGAGAGCATCCTGACCAGCAGCCTCTCTGTCTGGCACGACAGCTGTCTAGCTGCAGACAAGAAGGCACTCCAGAGGGTGGTGAGGACCACAGAAAAGATCATCAGATCACCCCGACCAGCCATTCAGAACCTTTACACTTCACACTGTTCCAAGAGAGCAATGAACATAATGAGACCCCACTCACCCAGCACACAAACTGTTCTCCCTACTACCATCAGGGAAGCGCTACCGCAGCTTGCGATGTCACCACACAAGCAGACTGGGAAACAACTTCTTTCCACAAGCCATCAGACATCAGACTCATCAACACATTGTAGTAAACTAAATGAACATTTCAAGGACACTGGAGAACATTTCATAAACATTTCCTTCACACATCACTTGCACTTTACTCTTTGCACCTTGCATACAGCATCTGCATTACCTCACATTACCTGTATGTCCACTGATTGCACTTCTGCTGCTGTGTGTGTGTGTATTTTTGTGTGTAAGTCTTTTATTTGCACTGCGTGTGATTGTGTATTTATTGTCTATCTATATATTCTTCTTATTGCCTTATTGTCTTCTTATTGCACAGTGTATTGCAGTGTATGTGTGTGGGGGGGGAGGGGTTACTGTCAATGTCTTATTTATATGTTTATATTTTTAATTTAATTGCACATTGTAGACTGGTGAAACGCAATTTCAGACTTCTGTGTTAACTCTGTTACATAGATCTTTGACAATAAAGTTCACTTGACTTGACTACTGAAGTGTGAGCATTGTGAACAAGCAAGGACTCCAAACCACATATTCTGGTAGACAAGGAAGGAGATCAAAATCAAAGAACAGCTTAAGAACTACTGAGCTGAGTGAAAACAGGTGAGTTAATTAGAAACAGCAGATATGTCAAACATTGTGGAGGTTTTTTTTTTTTGATCTCCAGAGGGCTTATGCTGAGTTTCAGTTACCTGGGAAGTGGGAACTCAGATCGGGGTTTGACGTTAGATTCAATAAATTAGCATTCTAGTTAAGTCAGAATTTCAACATGTCAACATCTATTAACATTGTTTGTGATAACTCTTACAAACATTGTTTTACGCTTCTCTTTCCATAAGCAAATACCACTTTTAATGTGTTAAGTTTAGAGTTGCAGGCGCTACACGTACCAATGATTTTTAATACACTTTTATGTGTGTGTCTTGTAAAAGAAATGTTTCCACCACAACTTACTAATGCTTAAGCGAGGAGCGGTCATATTGAAACGTAAAGTCTGCCTTACTAGTTCTAACAGGGAATAGTTGGAGTTGCTCCCAATGAACTGAGGAAGAATGTCTAAAAATGAGAACTAACATATCAACACTAAGTGTAACAATAATGACCAAAATAAAACACAGTAAATATTAAGGTCAGCTAAATTGTCGTGGTTTTATTTTTGAAATGTTGATATATTTTATGAATTCATTGTTCAGTGGTCATTAATGTATTATTAATGTACGAGACCCAGACCTGCAGTCTTGGGCGGTTCTAGATGGGGGTCAATGGGGTAGCAAAGAAGTTATACTAAATACATGTCTTATGTTAATACTCAGTGGTGGATCACTTTTTTTTAACCTTCACAATTTTACTTTAACAACAAATTAAAAATTATAGTGCTGCACTTGAGCTGAGTGAACTGCTGTATATGATCATACTTTCCATCTGCCAGGGATCTGCAACCTTAATGTCTGGAGACACAAGTTGCTCTTTGGCTCACTTATATCAAATGATGAAATGAAGCCTAGGTGTAAATTCAACCTGTGAGACTATTCTCCTTAACCAGCATCATCTATCACCATGCCTTCGCTGCAGCCAACCAGGACGCTCCACCGCTCCACTTCAGTCCAATCATCCAGCAAGAGCTCCTTTAAAAGGCGAAGCAGCCAAAGGTCCACCCGCTTCAGTCGTGCTTCAACCCACCTCCTCCCCGTCTCCACCATCAACTTCCTGGACACTTCAGGTCCTATCAAGACTCCCCTCCAAGCTCCATCACCAGTGACCGGGCCCGGGGAAGACTTACCTGAGCTTTGCTCGAGCAGATCACTCAAGCTTGCAGCGAGTCTCAGCGCCAAATTCTCAGTCTAATAAAATTGTCTAACTGCCGTTTCTCTCTCCGTGTGAGTCTCTACAGAATGAAATATTGCTCTGTTATTTTGTGGGTTTTTTAAAATTCTTTTTCAAGTGTCGCCATGAAAAAACAACGACTATCCTGGCCTCTGTGGTTAATTTGGTCTAGAACCAGCCTCCAAACCCAACTCCTTATTTCTATAATATTTCTATAATCGCCATCGGGAGCGTCCCTTATCTTAATTTCTGCAAGGTGGCAACCCTACTAATAGCTGGACTCCNTCACTTATATCAAATGATGAAATGAAGCCTAGGCGTAAATTCAACCTGTGAGACTATTCTCCTTAACCGGCATCATCTATCACCACGCCTTCGCTGCAGCCAACCAGGACGCTCCACCGCTCCACTTCGGTCCAATCATCCAGCAAGAGCTCCTTTAAAAGGCGAAGCAGCCACAGGTCCACCCGCTTCAGTTGTGCTTCAAGATGGCTTCAGTCGTGCTTCAACCCACCTCCTCCCCATCTCCATCATCAACTTCCTGGACACTTCAGGTCCTATCAAGACTCCCCTCCAAGCTCCATCACCAGTGACCGGGCCCGGGGAAAACTTACCTGAGCTTTGCTCGAGCAGATCACTCAAGCTCGCAGCGAGTCTCAGCTTGCACGTCTTCTGCCGGTGTCCGAGCGCCAAATTCTCGGTCTAATAAAATTGTCTAACTGCCGTTTCTCTCTCCGTGTGAGTCTCTACAGATTGAAATATTGCTCTGTTATTTTGTGGGTTTTTTAAATTCTTTTTCAAGAGTCGCCATGAAAAAACACTGACTATCCTGGCCTCTGTGGTAAGTTTGGTCTAGAACCAGCCTCCAAACCTAACTCCTTATTTCTATAATATTTCTATAATCGCCATCGGGAGCGTCCCTTATTTTAATTTCTGCAAGGTGGCAACCCTACTAATAGCTGGACTCCCACCAAACTTCGCGGCGCCATTCACTCGCCTCAACCTCAAGTCCTAATTAATGGGTTTAGCAGCAATGTTCAATAATAGATTAACTGGCTGCCTTGGGGTGATAAGCCCTTCATACAAGCAAAAAGAAAACAATGTTGCACACACACCCACACAATGACTCGTACACAAACACACAACTAGTCTGAAATCATTTAGGCAAAGGCGGCCCCACAGGCATTGGTGCAATAATCTCCTGCTGAGTATGCTGCTCGGACACACACGAGACTGTCAAGGCTCTGCCAGCAGTTGCCAGTTCAACTCCAAACCATCCTCAATGACTCTGAACCTCATGTCTGACTTATCCTAATAGATAAAACCAGGATGAACCTCTTATGTGGCAATTTGACAGGTTAAATTAGGTAGTTGAGGATTAAATGGGAGTGACTCAAGTGAAAGACCACTGTTTAACTTCTCCTTCTGCTGTACTTATTAATTCAGAAATGAACACACATACTCAGTGATCGGTGTTCAGTGTTGGCGCGTTAACAGCAAAAACAGTGTCAGAGATATTCTGACTTGTATCAGAAACCAGAGTCTATCTATATGGGCCTGGTATTATTACTTAATACCAGGTTTTCCTGACAATTTTTTTTTTATTTGCTTAAACATTTTTGAAGTTCAAGGAATGAGAAAGAAATTCAGGGTGAAATTTTAAAACATGGAAAAACTATAAAGTCATTAATTTTGAATTATTCAATAGAAGAATAGGATCCAGACATACTAGATTATATGATGAAGACATCTTTTGTATGTATGTAAATTTACAT
>NW_006800595.1:114072-117465 GCF_000485575.1 Poecilia formosa | reverse complement strand
AAGCAGCTCACCCTGAATCGCTCACGGCACCAAACCGAAACAAAAGTCTCACACTGCAGATCCCACGACAGGACTAACGGAGAGAACCCCTCACCTGGACGAATCAGCGTGGCCGGCTTTAAAAATGAAGTTATTTCTCAGTGGTCCAATTCCATCACCTCAATGAGGAGACAAAAAACATTCCAGGCTGCTCATGATAAACAAATGGCTGATTAAAACCTGCTCTGCCAGCTCAGTGACCTTCATCGATAACCTCTGGGTCTATTGGCAGCGCTTTCTCCTCTTTGGAAGAGGCAGATGTAATCTAAATAAACATGGGATAAAGCTGCTCACTGTAAACATTTTTCATTTTATCAACAAGGACAACAATGTGATCATCGCAGAAGAACAGGCTCAAGGATGTCTGACTAGGATGGAACCCTCCGTGTATCAGGAGCAAACTATTCCAAAACAAGCTGATAAAAGAGCGACTGGTTCCCCTCCTCCTTCCCCCTGCCCCTCTGCTCCTACACTCATTCACTGCATTCACAAGATATGTATGAAGAAATGTCTTCTGGACCACAGTTTCTCAAATGTACACATGGAATGAATCAACAGGTTCGCCTCGTCACGTCTCTCCTTAGCACTCACGTAGCAGACCTCACTTCATTTAAGCCACCTGAGGATCCAGCACTCTGCATCTCTGAGGTCTGAGACCGGGGTCAAGACATTATCTTTACACCTGTCTTCCTCCAGAATGTGTCTGGCCCCCCAGCACCGCATAACAGGACATTACCTGTCCGGATCACTACAAGAAAAGTTACCAAAAACAGAAATACAATAACAGTGGTCTTAATTCAAACCTCAGACTGATCCCCTGCCTAAAGGAACCTCAGAGTGAAGAACCTTCGGCCTCCAAGTCACTTAAACTAGCTCGTTTAAATACCAGATCTCTCTGTGCTAAAGCTCTATTAATTAATGATATCATCACCGACCATAATATCGATGTTTTATTTCTGACAGAAACATGGATGAATGACAGTAGTGAACCAATGGTACTAATTGAATCAGCGCCTCCGACATACATTTTTTTAAGTGAGAATAGAAAACAAAAAAAAAGGAGGAGGCGTGGCTTCAATATTTAAGAATACTATAAACTGTAGTAAAATCTCTTTGGGTCATTTCACCTCTTTTGAGTATCTTGGAATTGAGGTAAAAGTCCACAAACAAACTTTGACACTAACTTTATACAAAACTTCAACATATGTGGAAAATTTCTTTACAGACTTGAATGAGCTATCTCTGTTATGCATTGATTACGATTGTTTGATAATTGTCGGTGATTTCAACATTCATGTTGACAACCCCCAAGTCAGAGGGGCAAAACGGCTGTTTAATATATTAGAGAGTTTTGGTTTAACACAACATATCAAACAAGCAACACACACTCATGGACACACACTGGACCTGGTTATCAGTGACGGTGTGAATATTTCCAATGTCTCTGTAACTGATGTCGCCTGTTGGATCACTTTGGTGTTATCTTTGACAGTTCTTTATCCATTAACCCACTTGGACAAACAGGTACTATCACAAAACGTACTTTCACAGAAAACACAGCAGAAACATTTAATCAAATCTACTCTTCTTCCTCACCCTTAAGCTATGACGTAGATAAGTTGGTAGATGATTTTCAGTGCAAACTTTCAGATATCATTGATTACATTGCCCCCATTAAAGTGAAGGTTGTGTCTGGTAGGAAGAAATCTCCATGGAGAAATGCACAAACTGTTCAATCTGCAAGACAACTCTGCCTTAGGGCCGAACGGAAATGGCGTAAAACTCAACTGCACGTTTATTATGACGTCTATAAAGAAAGACTACATAACTATCACACAACACTAAAACATGCAAGAGAGGCTTTCTTTGCAGATGTCATAAACAAAAACATTAACAATGCTCGAGCTTTATTTGCTACTGTTGAGAGGCTCACAAACCTTCCTATGACGTTACCACCTGAACTTCAATCTAATACCTGCAACAAGTTTTCCAGCTTCTTTTCAGAGAAAATTAAAAAAAGATCAGAGGATTAATCTGCACATCCACTCNCCATTTGCTTGTGGTATTCCCAGGTACTTGTAACTGTCCTCAATGTCTGCTATTGTTCTTTCTTGTGAATTTTTTTATATATATATTTGTGACAGTTACATACCCCAGCTTTAAACATATGCTTCAGTGCTTTGTCTACTTAACAGGAGTTCTTTGACATGTTACAGCCAGTGCTGTATAAGTGACATCCTATCTCAACATCTCCCAACTATCTTAAGACTGCGCTGTTTTGGTTATTTTTTGCTGTCTTTGGAAATATTTTCACTTTAAAAGTATCATTAATGATCTTTGCTGATTATCCCAGACACAGCCCAGATCTCTGTGATTATCTAGTGCTTCAGAAATGGTTGCAACACCTGTAGCAACAAGAAAGCTTCTAGAAAGCTTTTGAAGCTGTTCTATGCTACATCAGAGGCTGAGATTTCTTTGTAATCTCAAGCTTTGTAATCGCAAGCTTTTGAACTTTATTTTTGGATTAGCAATCCAACTCTATTGAAGTTTGATGTGTTGCAGCAAGCTGATATGTTGATAGCAGTAGATACTTTGGGAGTAACTTTGTTGAACTCAACTACAGGTGAAAACAGTCTTTTGAAAGCAGAGGGGAGTTTGACATCTCAGTCTATACCTTATTAGAAAAAAATTTCTCTTGATCTTAAGCCTCGTTTGACACAACACAAGCATGGGCAACTGACTGTCCAAAGACACCTGAATTTACACCATTAACACATACAGTGTCCTAAAAATCCTCCTGCATATCTATGTATGTAGTTTTGATAAGGTTATTTAAATGATTTAGATCTAACCTTAAGTTTTCAAAAACACAAATGAGATTACCAGTGTCATTATTTGAGTTTTAAGATTTAAAGTAAATCGTATACTATTTTACTTTTTTAATATTTAAAACCTTAGAGTTTCATTCTGAAAGAATTATGGGATAAAACTACTGCATTACTTTTTGAAAAAGATACCATCAAATGCCCATACTCACATGGGCAATGACAGTGAGACCTGGAGGGGTGTGGTTGGGAGGAACGGCCCCCCCCAGTCTGAACTCGAGTGGTGTTCTGTTGTTGGACTTCTGTGCTCGTCACGGATTGTCCATCACGAACACCATGTTCAAGCATAAGGGTGTCCATATGTCCACTTGGCACCAGGACACCCTAGGCCGCAGTTCGATGATTGATTTTGTCATCGTTTCATTGGACCTGCGGCTGTATGTCTTGGACACTCGGGTGAAGAGAGGTGCAGAGCTGTCCACTGACCACTACCTGGTGGTGAGTTGGCTCCGGTGGTGGGGGAGGAAGC
>NW_006800595.1:110479-113544 GCF_000485575.1 Poecilia formosa | reverse complement strand
GGTCATGAGCTAGCCTAACCATAACCGTAGCCCTAAGAACGAGATCACGGATACAAGCGGCCGAAATGGGTTTCCTCCGCAGGGTGGCTGGGCTCTCCCTTAGAGATAGGGTGAGAAGCTCGGTCATCCGGGAGGGACACAGAGTAGAGCTGCTGCTCCTCCACGTCGAGAGGAGCCAGTTGAGGAGGCTCGGGCATCTGGTCAGGATGCTTCCTGGACACCTCCCTGGTGAGGTGTTCCGGGCACGTCCCACCGGGAGGAGGCCCTGGGGAAGACCCAGGACATGCTGGAGGGACTATGTCTCTCGGCTGGCCTGTGAATGCCTTGGGGTTTCCCCAGAGGAGCTGGAAGAAGTGGCTGAGGAAAGGGAAGTCTATGCCTCCCTTCTGAAGCTGCTGCCCCCGCGACCCGACCCCACATAAGCGGTAGAAAATGGATGGATGGATGGATGGACCATCAAAAAGGATGACTTTCCAAGTTAAATTTGACATTTAAAGAAGCTTTAACCTCTTATCTTTTCTATTGCTTGTAAACCTTCGGGTTATTTCTCTCAGTTGGGAGCCTTTCTGTGTATGTGTGTGAGAAAAAAGTCTTCTTAGCAGACGCCTGATTAATGTTTTTGAACCAGAGCCTACAGCCGTACAGAATTTATCCTCTATTTTTCACTGTTGCTGTTATTTTTGTCTCATAATGAACTCTGAATTAGCCAGTGAGTCTGGCATCTGATACTGTTTGTTTGTCTGACAAGAAGTAAGCCTTACGATTTTTAATTAAAGATAATCCCTTTCATTTTTGCCGCCAGGATTTGTCTCAACATTGCTTTTTTCAGAACTGGGCTACTGAAGATAAATATCTTCCCAACCACTACATCTTCTCCTTTTTTAAAATACTGCACTTTATCCTTTTTTCCCATCTTAGGCATCCAATTGAGCGTGTAACTACGAGCAAATCCTGAAGGGTGAAATGTCACAGGCAGCCAGAATCAGCAGTGCCTTTTTTTCACTGGGCTTCCTGCCTCAGTGTATCCCCCACAATGCTTTCTTTATCTTTTATTTTCTGCACCAACAAATAAAACAAACTGAGGGTAGTGGGGCAGTCATGTTCTTTCCTCTTGTCTCAATCTGTAAGCTGCTGATAAGCAAAGGCCTGGCCGTGAGGCAGAGTAACATCGTTTAATTTACCCTCCGTCTGTGTTCCTCCCTACTTTTCCCTTCTGCTCTCCAACCTCAGGGAGAACAGTAAGAAAAAATGTGTCTCTGATGATCACTTGTCAGTTTATATTTGATGTGCAAACTTTGGCAGGATTCAGAAGAGGAAAACTGATGGCGTTCTGACAAGGATATATAAGATTTCAGTGGATAATATATACAAATTGAAACTGAAATTTAAAAACTATTTTAAATTAACACATACATTAGTATTCACTGTGAGTTTGAAGTCAATCTAGCCTATAAACATAACATATTTCATAAGTTTAGGATTTTACAATTGGTATGGAAAACATTGTGATGTTGCATTGTAAATTAATCAAATTCCATTTGTATTGAGTGTTCATGCAAGAAAACAGAAGGGACTCATGTGCTTGGGGGATTTTTCTGCATTAATGAACCTAAAATTCATAACAATCAAATTAATTAGCTATATTTCCCCTGTTACAACATTAGTTTTGTCAGTTTGCTGCTTTGGAGCAGAACAGTGTGTGTTGGCACAATGCAAAGGTGGAAATACATCAACAATGTCCTTAGAGAAGCAACTGTTGCAGCCTGTAGTTCTGGGAAGGGCTATAAAAGTATTTCCATACAATCTAAACTCCATTCTACAGTAATAAGTTATTCACAGACAGGAAGCATTTAATTATAATCTTCCCAGGAGTGGATGTACGAGAGAATTCACCCCAAGGTCAAAGTGTGTAGTGTATAGAAAATGTGTAAAGAGCTCCTTCTTAGCAAGTAAATGTTAATTTTCATGAAATGACAGTCAGAAAAAGGGCTGAACAATCAGATTTGAACAAGGAACATGACTTTATAAAGGAACATGGCAGTTAGATTGAGGTTTGCATATTTCCATTTGCATGAACCATAAAACTTGTGAAACAATGTCCTTTGAAATGTTAAGACCATCTTAAGAATTTAAGTCAAAATGCGCTGTACCATGTTTTGAGAAAACTAAACACGTCAGCTCCATCACAGAGAGGCACAGTAGGTGAAAAGTCACTTGTCACTCATTAAATGCTGTTAATCAAACTGAATGAAGTAAATCAGGAGGTGCTCTAGTAAACTGTTGGTGTGGATCTAGAGCTTTTACTTGTATTCATTATTTTTGACTGAAGCAGACTTTGTTGTTGAATTATGCAGACAAAAGCTTATGTTGCTGTTTGAAAATATTTTGAAATAATTAAACAGGCAGGATTATGTGATTTCCAGTCACATTGTGCCACTTTACTGCACAATAAAGGACCTATGTTCCCATCAGTTGTTATAAAAATGCTGCATATACTAAACACGACAAAATAAATTTGATATTAAAATTTGACACCTACATCTCTTTACAACTGCAGTTCCTAGGAGTTAAAAAAAATCTGACACTTGAAACTATGTTTTTACCAGCAATGCACTGAGAAGCAGTTCATAATAAGCTGATGCACAGTTTCACCAGGTGTTTGCTAATTGCTGCTGGCTAGTTAAAGGAGCTGGGTTGGGAAGTCGTGAGGGGGGGAACTTCTGTGAGATGGAAGCTCAGAAGCTTGGAAACAGCAACTCTAAGGAGGAGCTTCGTCTCGAAGGCGGGGCTAGGCTCTCCCCGGTGTTTTGCACAGCTGAATGGTTGTCACGGGAAATTTAAGGATTTTTCAAACATGCATTAAAGCAGTGGTTTCCAAACATTTTCTGCGCCCCCCCTATGGATTACAAATGGCTGTCTGGTTGAAACGACGCGTGTGACGGGGGAGGGGGGCGGGATCGACTTTTTGGGGGGCAAAATGAATGTACGTAGCTGAAAATAGACACCAACATCGGTAGCCTACAAGGTACTTGTTAAGCTTAAGGTTCTGTATTGATATTAGCTAG
>NW_006800595.1:96867-109849 GCF_000485575.1 Poecilia formosa | reverse complement strand
TCACAATATTGTGACATTTTAAGAAATTGTGTGGACATTATGTTCACTGAAGTCATGACTGCTTCTGGTAATGACAGACATGGAGCCTCAAGTAAACTTAATCATTGACTATACACATTTATCCTGTATATTTTTTGTTGTTTTTTAATAAAGATGAGTATAGATTATAGATTCACACCATCTTAAATTGCCACTAAAATTAACACCTACAAATAAACATGTCATTTATAATGAGGCATGTACTCTGTATCCCAGCTTAAATCCAACTGACATTACTCCAGGTGAACGTATCAGAACAACTCAACTTTCTGAGAAATTACTTTAGTCAGAGTGATAAAGAACTCTGTACTCAAAGGACATGTCATTTATTTTCTTCTCAGCTGGCTGATGAATTTCCAACCACTCAGCCAAAATCAATCAAACCAAAGCTGAAAAATAAGGCAAGCTCCTTATTTTGTCACAAAATGTTCCATGGTTGGCTCTTAATTTGCAGCAGAAAACAGGTTTATGGAGCAGCATCAACAAAAGTGAGTCTGTGTCAGCACAAGGTCACACTTGGGTTAAAGCTCCATTGAAAACTGTGTGACAGGCTCTGCTAACGTGTCACTTTCCCTCTCCATCTCTGCCTGCCTTTGCTGATTCTATTCATTTTCTTCCTATTCAGTCCACCTCCATTCAGTTCTGCCTGATTTACAAGCATGAATGCCATGTTGTGTTACTCTGCCAAAGAAGCTGACTTCATTTAGCTGCTTTGCCAGTATGCCGTTTATTATTGCAGCAACAGATTCATTAAGGCTTAGGTTTTTCCTCTGCCTGCTTTTCTACGCTGTTCTACCTTCAGTGCAAACCTCATGATCTTCATCCTAATCAGTTAACAGCAGCACTAAACAACAAATTCAAGTTTGCTACTCTCTACTACTCTAGTACTTTTATGAGGAAAACACTGTTTATCATGATTTATCTGTTGTAATTCTCCATAATCTGAGCTAGAGGGAGCAGGGGTGAAGCTTCAGGTATTTGTATTGCACAAAATGTTGCAATCTACCCAAATAGAAAAACACCAACAGGTCAGCACATTACCCAAATATTTTCTGCTTTGGTTTATTAAATGGTCAAAATATGACACCCATCCGTCACTTTAACAGATTACACACACTTGACCACTTGGTGCTGCAGACAGGTTAAATTTTACGCACAGAGAACATCTTGAAGGCCACTAAATCAATCAATAGCAGGAAAATTTCCATCAGAGTATCATGTCTGACCAGGACACTATCTGAGGGCTCATGGCGGCAGTTTGAAGAATTAAGGACAAGAGGCTTCGGAGCAGGTCTAGTGCAGCTGAACCACTGCTGTGGGATTATTCTCCCACAGAGGGGAGTGTTTGCGCATCAGGTAATGTTGCTGACTTCATTAACTTCAGTTGGCGAAAAGTTGCCTCTTTTCAAAGCTTCATCACTGCAAAAGAAGAATATAATCCACAAGTAACCCACAGTTACTTGTGGATTAGTGTTGATTAATTAAATATAATGAAAAGAGAATGCAATTAAATGGTGAATAAGACACAAACTGGGCTAAGAAATATCTGGAGACATATTTTTTAAAGATTTTATGGATGAAATGAGAGAGACTTGACAGACAATAAAGTGGGGTTCATGGGTGGATCAGTAATAGTCACTGAACTCCACTTGGGGTGAGGTGGAGGTGGGGTACCGGTATGACCCCATACAATAAAAGATGAGCTGGTTGAACATTTTCAGGTTGAAGATGGACTCAAAATAAACTCTCAAACCTTCTGCCAGTTTTTAAGACACTTTCTTAAAGCAGTGGTTTTATGAATGAATCTACATCTTACATAAAGACAGTTTTTATAATGCAGGACAATGCTCCATCACATGCATCTAAGTAGTCTTTTGCATAGCTAGCCAATAAAGCCATTAAAGATGAACAATTTATGACATGGCCCCCTTCCTTGCCTGACCTGAAGCCCATTGAGAACTCATGAGCACTAAATGGAAGATGAACAGTGAAGGAAGACAGTCCACTTGAACAGAATCTGAGAGGCTGTGATTGCTGCTACACAACAAATTTGATAGTCAACAGATCAAGAAACTTACGGACAGATCATAACAGTGTCAGGCTAGTCACTGTTATCGAAAAGAAAGGTGGTGAAAAAAAAAATCCACATAAACTTACTAAATGTTTTCCATTTTACATGAAACGTCTCAATCCTGATAGATTCAAATCTGTTCTACATTGCAGATATATAGATTAAAAATACAGTCAGTAACCCTTGAGGCATGTCACTATTGACGATCCTGTCATTCTTGCTCATTTCTTCCATCTTTGTGTGTTCATTATTACCCTTTATTTCACAGCTGTCTTTGGTTTCTTGATTATTTCCCAGCGTATATTGAAGTTCACCGGTGTCTCTGTTTTCGTGGTATTCTCCTTTGTGTTCAGCTGTTATTCCCGAGTGAGTCTGGGTTGCGAACTCTTGCACATTGTGGTGCTCATAGCTCTTGTTCATTAAAGAAAGAACCTTGTTTGACTTACCTGGTGGTCGATCTGCTCTTCCTCATGACTTCCCATGACACATACATTGCAGATGCTGAAATGCCTTGTAAGTCCAAAAGAATTTTTTGGTGATAGAAAACCAGCAAATCTTGATAGTTTTCTGATAAAGTAATCACACACAATTCTTTTTTAATCAAAGGAAATTGCCCTTTTAAAATATTTTTTTCCTGATGTATTTAGAGCAAATTACCACCAAATGGATGTCGAGTTGTAGTTATTATCTCAGATGGAGCAATTACATAGCTCAACGGCGAATGCAAGACCATTTTGTCTAGTTGGAAAGTTTCAAAAGGGAACATACCACAAGAATGTGCAACAAAGTAGAGACTTTTGCTTTCTTTAAGTATGCAGATATGAAGGAAAGGTGGTTGAGATTGGTAAAAGAGAAGAAGATGGACTTCCCTCTTCATTTGAGAGAATATCAGCCCGAGCTTTATGAGATTAATTGCTGTCTTTTCTTTCTCAGGAAAAGAAAAAGAGGACTTGGGTCACTGCTTTACCAACAAGCTTTAGTAGAATCAACACTCAGACAATGACTGTTGACATCTGCGGTAAGAAAAAGGGGAGATCTTAGGTAAGAAAACATTTTTTTAATGTTTTTTCTTTAATGTGTCCTCTGTGTAAAATATCAGCTGATGTCCATGGATTACTTTATTTAAAAAATCAATAACCAATCTCTTCCAACATTTCTTTGCTTGCTTAACTAACTGCAGCATCGACTAAATGTACAAAGCACCTGAACCAAATGAATGCAGATATAAATATTTTACCACTAAATTGCTCTACACAATCAATTTTTCACTGTTGTGGGGAATCACAGCAGCATGGAATGCAAGTTTAAATCTGTCAAGTCTCCAAGCAACTGAGTCCCAGAGATGCCTCTTGTCTTTCTCCTCGTCACAATTTAAATTAAAGATGACCTATCAGGCTTCTTTGAACAGGTTATAGGTCTATGGGTTATACAAAACATGTTTATTACATTTTAGCCAGGTCATTTCTACCTATTTTGTGCACCTTTCAGAATGAGCTGTTTTTATTGCTTTGTTACTTTAAATCCAAATAAGCTGCTGCTGGCACCAACTCAAAGTTTACACTTTCCTGTGTAAACTGCTGCAAATACATGCACAATTATACAATTGTACATGTTTGAAAAGCAGAATTGGAGCCTCCTGTACAACCAACAAGGATGCAGCAAGTGGTTTCAGGATGGTAAGTCAAAAACTAGACACTTGTCTTTTCCAGCAGCCATTGTACAGTGCATAGAGCAGTAAAACCAGTTTACCCAACAAGCTCAGCTTAGGCTGCTAGGTGACCAGTTGGGTTTTGCTGGGGTTGCTATGTAACGGGCTGGGCTTAGCTGGGATTGTTAGGTCAGGAGTAGTGCCTGCTGATTTATGGCATTACATTCTGGAAGTTTTTAAAACAACTAATTTTCCAGATTGGTTCCAGACCAAAAAACATTGGTATTTTTTTAAGTGGCTGGCCTGTTTTTAGACTTAAAAGGAAATGCAAAGCTATGCAAAATAATTTGCAGAATACAAAACAAGTCTCTTTTAAAGCTGGAGACTTTTGACTACTTTCTTTATTGGTGGCCATTGTGTTATGCATTTGAGACTACATTAGTGATTACTATCATGATGGCCTCATTCTTAGGTGACTTAGCATACATACCCTGATACTTTTCTCACTGTACATTAAATGCAAAATCTAAGCTATTAGTTAAGTGTTACCTGGTAATGCTTATTAAACAAGACCTGTTCAATTAAGTCTTTATATTGCTCACTGGGAAAACATTCTTAAATCTTTAATTTGTTAAGTTGAAAATAATCGGACATTAAACAAAACATGGAGTGTAATTAGCCCATTTCTTTATGAGCCTAACAGAACATTTTAACTGCTGATTGGAATGAGCCGTTACCAGAAACATAAAAGGAATAAAATATTATTTGATGTCTTAGTCTAGTGGAGATAAAAATCAGAAGAGTTTCATGATTTACTATGGAACCCTAACCCTAGCCTACAAGCACCTCTCAAAACTGCTTGTTTAAAGCCTGATCCAGCTCCAAACAAAGCAACATTAGATACGATGGGTTTAACAGATTTTCCTCCAGTTTGTCACTTGTTTTTTCATCTGTATTCATCGTTTTCCTCTAACATGGAAATTGGGAAAAACAAAGTAATTTGTATATTTTTTTTCTCAAAGTATGTTGTTATTACTGTCATGATTTGGTGGTTTGCGATGGTGAGAATAAACGCAGGGAGATCCAGGTAGTGGTGAAAATATGAGGTTTAATGATGAAAAAATGAGCTCTGAACAGTCCAGGTAACAGGCAGCACGGCAGAGAAAAGGCTAGCTCAAAAACACCGGTAGCAACTGTTAGACTGCAGACTGATATGGGAGCTGACGCCGACACAGGACTGGACAGTACAACTGTGAACGACCAGACTAACACCAGACAACTTACAATCGACAAGGATCTGACAAGAGACAGAGACAACAGGTGGACTTAAATACACAGGGAGTAAAATCAGGGGAACTAGACACACCTGGGAAACAATTAGGGAGCAGATAGGACAACACAGAGACTCGCAGGGAACAGGATCACAATAAACAGAAAAAACTCAAAATAAACACAGAAAACTCAAATCCTAACAATTACGACCATTATCTTGAGTGAATTTACAGAAAAAATGATAGAGGAGACTTTTCCATACAACTTTTCTGTCCAGATATTTATCCAGAAATATAGATTCATTTAGTCTAATCTAAGTAAAGTCACAGCTCCTAAACAATCTTGTCACAAAGGGCCTGGCACTCAAAAGGGAAGAAGGCATAAACAAAGAAGGAGTGTGTGCAGATAAACAATGTCCAGAAGCCCTCTGAGAGGTCAGTCCTCCAATAAAAGCAGCTGTGACACAAGGCAGAAACTCATCACAGGTTAGTCAACGACTGGAAGTTCACATGCCTGAGACAAACAGCTCACTCAGCATTATTTCTGTGTCTCTGTCTTTTAGATGGACATGCCTGACAAACGGCCTGAAGAGGAGTAGAAAATGAGGTGCTTTTGTCACGTTTCCTGATCGGTTTATTGTATAAAACTGATGCACACATAGTGTATTTTATAAATGTTTCCACTGTGCCAGCATGGATCAGGGGTTTTCCTAATGACCTGAGAAAAACTCTGGAGGAAGGAAAAACTGTCAGTACTCCACAAATGTCGAGCAAACACATTTTCGCAATTGATGTCCTTCCATTAAGAAACACAATTAAGTCACATCTGAACAAGTTTGTTTACATGATGTCATTAAAAAACTGATGTAATAAATCATCCTCCAACTAGGTCCTGTCATCTTCTTCACCTTTTCCACCAGTAGTAGCATCCGGTTGTTGATCACGACTCGTGTGAGGCAAAAAAAAAGTGCTTCCATTGCGGTTTTGTGAAATACTCTAATTTTTATTCTGCTGAAAAACTCTTTATCCTAGTGCTTTTTTTTTTTTTTTTCAAAATTGCCATGTTTCCTTTACAAGATTTCTTTTCGTATGCGTAATTACATGGTTAATGGAAATGCAGATAGTTAAGCGTCCTCACGTTATCCATATGTGACTTTGCTTATAGCCAAGAGAACGGGATTCCTTCCACTTCAGCCCACAATCTCAGTGATAAACAATAGGACCAAAACATTCCCAAACAGAAACTTATTCTGCAGCTTCATGGTAAACTGAATTTTCAAGTATGGTGCACTGTGTCACAAGGCAAAAGTTACAACCATGTAGGTCAGAGACCAGAACACGGATCTTCTCAGGCTGTTTGAGATCCTACCCCCACTAGACCTTGATGTGGTCAGTGCTCTGATCGGCTAGAAGGGATTAGCATAAATCAAAAACAGCAGCATAAGTTGATATCAAACAAATCAGCAAGAATTACAAACGTGCAGTAAAAGGATTAATTCATAAGAGATTCTGCATAATTTAAAATTATAAAATTCTAATATTTCATGTTTAGGATAATCTGTGAGTCACTTGTGACAAAAAAAATCCCCCTGACAAGCTCTTTTGGTATTACACAGATCACATTGTACTGTAAATATCTCTACAAGGTTTGCCTTGGTTTGCCTGTTGCAGAAACAGCAGGTGTTTGCCTTTGTGTTGTTGTTTAGTGTTGTAACTGATGCAGGTTTGTCCATAAAGCTTTTATCAGTCGTGTTCTTTGCATGAGCGTAAATCTCTTGTGGTCATCAGCCGCTCCCCACCATCTTCCTGCACAGATACACACCACTGTCTGCACTGAATATCCCATCAGTTCCCTAAACAAATTGGTGCATTAAATTCTTCTGCTGTGTTGCTTCTTGGTTGGAATCTTTTAACCTCAGTTTTTTGCGTGATGTCAGAACATTTTGCTGGCATATTCAGCTTTTGTGGAATGCAAGATCATTTACTGATTCATCTTTGTCCTCGTCTTTCCTTCTCGTCTCATTTTGCAGCATTTTTCTTCATTAAATACAACATTTTAGTTTGTCATAGATTGGCAGTCTGTTTGCAGCTTCTCTAACCACTCGTTTGGTAATTCAATGTAACTGAATAAATTAATGCATCATAGTAAAAATCTGCAGATGGATAAACTCATTAAAATTACAACTGTTGGTTGTGCCACTGATTCAACAAGCAGCTGAATAAGTGGTATATTTAGTGTACCGATGTGTCTCCCAAACAGCTGGTACTTGGATACAACACAAAAGAGAAAAATCCCTCTGAAGCTTTTTTTTTTTGCTTACTGTTCTGATCAGAAGTCCCTATCCATATTTTTGTGGATCTTTATTATTCCATGCTGAATAAAGTACACATGCTAATTTGAAAATACACACAAACCCTTGATAATACTGAGATAAGTATTCTTTTTGCAAGTTGCACTTTGACCATATGCATTTGAAGATCAACAATCTATCACAGTTGGATATTTGGCACTCATTTTGACAGAATTGTTAGGGTTGATTTCAGAGTTTCATGTGGAAAAAATTAATGCCGACACTTGTTGAGACGCTTTACCAAGGCCGAGAAAGAGTCACACGCTGTTAGACAAAGGGCCCATAGTAAAGAGTTACATTTTTGATTCTGTTAGACACCAAGGTTCATTTCTCACGAAAAAGAAACATTTTCTCAGGCCACAGAGACATGATGTGATTTCAGGGAGTGTCTTCCGTTCATATAATCAGCTGCCCTCCTCTTTCTCCTCAGACGCTGCACAGACATTTTTAGAAACTCTTCTCGGATGTAATGGTAAAGCGTCTCCTTTCAGCGCTGAAAGTTAATAAAATAAGTAAAGTCTGAATGCTTTTCTTGGCTGATTTTATGCTCCGTGTGTCGATACAAATTATGATTCATCGATTAGGATGTTCATCCTCAACACACTCCTTTTTAATGTCATGCAATATGGGACCGAAACATGGATGATAGTTTTCTACAGATCTGTCTATTAAGCTATAGATCAGTTATACAGAAATGACAAAGACCAAAGCAAATTTGAAATACAATCCACATGAGCCAAATTCAGAGCCTTTGAGCCTCCTAACATTAGAGCACGAAGCAAATGTTGCATTCATGTAGATGATAAGTGGAAGGACACTTCCAACAATCACTGTATGTAAAAAGACTGCTCAGGAGATTTGAATTGGTGCAAAAAATATGTATGTTACACTGAAAACACCCAAAATGTAGAAAAGACTGACGGTACCAACACTTCCTTTGAAGACAGCTGAGCTGAAAGGACAGCTCCTGTCATAGAGCTACTGGAAAAATAAGAACCAGTTTGTCTGCAAACATTTTATAATGTAATTAGATAAATTGAGCATCAATCCAAGGTCACTGCATGTCACTGAATAATTTGTCTCTTTGAACTAAAACTTTGCAACAAATAGCAAAGGGAAAAAAAAAACAGCAGCTAAACATTTTCCGTTTCTGATTCCGAAGAAAATAGATGACGAGACTGGGTTTATTCTTCTCTGGGCTTAGTGTGAACTATTTACTGAGGGAGGACATTTTATTTATTTATATATTGCTTATTTCTTGATATATGAGCAGTAAAAGAACACAAAATATAAATGTCACCCAAACAACCACAGATCGTGAGTAGAAAGGAAAAGTTATTTTTTAAATGATACTATAATAACTAGAAAATCCCTAAAGAAATTTAACTTGGCCCTGCCAAAGTGTACCCGTCGGTTTGGACCCAGCGTTCTGATGCTAAACAGTAGCATCAATGCTAAGCTTGGCTAAAAAAATTACAGAGTAGCATGTGGATAATCAAAGGCATGTTGGCTAACATGGACTTGCACCATTCAGTGTGTTAAAATTAGAGCATAAGCTAAAATTAGCCAAAATGCTAATGTTAGCATGAATTCTGTCAGTAGCATGTGGGGCATCACTAGCATGTTAT
This sequence comes from Poecilia formosa, assembly GCF_000485575.1. Taxonomy (NCBI): domain Eukaryota; kingdom Metazoa; phylum Chordata; class Actinopteri; order Cyprinodontiformes; family Poeciliidae; genus Poecilia; species Poecilia formosa. Next base: position 100,841 of record NW_006800595.1, on the reverse strand, counting down.
CTGTCATTGACTTACTCCATTCAGCATACTAAACATGGTTAATAAGTAAGAAAAGCATTCTGATGCTAAGTGTTAGCATCAATGCTAAGATGAGCTAAATAGTAAATAACCTGTGGAGAGTCAGAAGCATGTTGACCAAGCTGTACTTGCACCATTCATTATGTTAATATTAATGCATAAGCTAAAATTAGCCAAAATGCTAATGTTAGCATGAACGTTATCAGTAGCATGTGGGGCATCATTAGCATGTTGTTTGTCATTGACTTATTCCTTTCAGTATACTAAACATGGCTAATAAGTAAGAAAATTTGGTAATAGCTTATTTTAGGTAAAATGCTAATGCTAGCTGCGCAAGCCAGTGTCCTATTCCAGAGAAAATGCTAATAAAGGCTAATATTATTGCACTGCCTATGGCGGTGCACTTACCTGAGAGGATTATTGAGGCTTTTATTTTGAAATATTCAGTAAGCTTCATTTGAAATGGCCACACTAAACCCATGTGTAATAGTGATTGTGTTAAAGCAGTTACATCCTGCTCAAACCATATGTAGTTCTGAATGCCAGCTCCTCTTTAGTAACTGACAGTTCCGCCATGTTGTAGTTCTGACATGCTGCTCCGCCCTCTGTTTTAACTGAGAGTTGGCCTAGATAGAACTACAGTGATGGCGTGTTTGTAGTCCTAAGCAGCTCCTCTGTCGTGTCGCTACGGTACCATATGTTCCGACTATAAGGCGCACCGGATTATAAGACGCATGCTAAAACATACGGTCAACAAAAAAAAAACAAAAACAAAAAAAAACAGGTAACGGAAACAAAACAATAAGTTTAGTTTAACTTTATTCAACTATATAACAATACACTCACGTTATTTTTTATTCGTCTTCACAAATCCATCAAAGTCCTCGTCTTCTGTATCTGAATTGAACAGCTGGGCAATTTCACCATCAAACATGCCAGGTTCCCTCTCATCATTGTCGGAGTCAGTCTCGTTGCCAGGTGGCTGTTCAGCAATGATGCCGGCTTCCGCAAAAGTTCGGACAATAGTTAAGGCAGATACATTAGCCCAGGTATCTACAATCCGTTCACACATGGTGGCGTAACTCGCCCGGCGCTGCCTCCCCGTCTTAGTAAACGTGCGTTCGCAGTCTGTCGTCCATCACTCCCACGCCGCTCCTAACTTCTGTTTGAACGCCCTGTTTACACCAATGTCCAGTGGTTGGAGTTCTTTTGTTAATCCTCCCGGAATGACGGCAAACTCCGAATTAGTTTGGTTCACTTCTTTTTTCACAGTAGCAGTGAGATGGGCGCGCATGGAGTCACAGATGAACTGGGACGGTGATGTGTGGAAAGACCTATCTGGTCTTTACCGGAGGCGTATGCTGCAGAACTCGGAAAACAATTCTCTGATTGGTTTATCTCTGCCAGCGTACGTACTGTTCACTTTACGTCTCTGTGTCAGGGACAGATTTTGGAATTCAGTGCACACATAAGGCGCACTGCTGATTTTTGAGAAAATTTAAGGCTTTTAGGTGTGCCTTATAGTCCGGAAAATACGGTAATTGATCCCCTGCAGCTGTGAGTAACACACAGAGTGGGAGAGAATTCTCTGTTTAAGCCAGCCTGTTTCTCACAAAAAAAGCACTTTGAACAACTCCTTCCCATTCAGGAACCGTGATACGTATTCGTAAACCGTTTAAAGCAAATAAGAGGGCTATTTGTCGTCTCTGATATTCCTGCGATTCATATCTCTACCTCACTCACAGTAATAACAGTGATGAGAGAAAGATGGTGTGGGCTGAGGTCTGACATTTTTCAGAAATATATGGAAATACATGGGTCAGAGCGCGAGTTTGTCCTGTCACATGACATCGGTCGGAAGCACCTGAGTAGAAAACCATAAGCCCTAGGGAAATTTTGAAAACATTTTACCGGAGCAGGCATGCGTATCTATGTCCTCACCAACTTTGAGACCAATAGGGTGACATTTGTGAGTGTGAGGGTGAGTTAAAAATTATTTGGGGGTCAGAAATCCACTTTGTCACACACTCTACCGGAGCGGCAGTTACACTCTAACTTTCCGAAAAATCGAAAACTTTGGGTTGCTTGGAGACATGTTGTGGACAAACCATAATTCGTATCAATGTACCGTCTTCACTTTAGAAGAGATCACGGACGTATCTACACACTGAAATTTGAATGGCATTTCTATGTCAATTTATGACGACAGAAATTCATCAAAAATAGGGTATTTTTCATATTTTCTGTCCCCTCGCTCCATTGAGTTCAATGGGGTTTTTGGGGGTCGTTTTTCACTTTTTGTGTCCCTGTTGTCTCTCCGTGTCCCTCTAAATATTATCTCTCTTTTCTGTGTCTCGCGCCACTTTTTTTTATCCCATTTTTGTGGGTGTGCACTTTTTGTGTTGTGCGCGCCATTTTCGGTGTTGTGGGAGAAATATATAGAGAGATTTTCTTTTGTGTGTAGAAATATGTGTCTACCATGCAATGCATAAGGAGAGCAGTGACTGCCTCTTTATGCAAGGCAGTCACTGCTCTCCCTATGCATTGCTATGGGCTGGCCCCAATAATACTATATTCCTCATATCTTTTGGAAGATTTTTGAAGAGAACAAGTTTCCTTCTACTTCCTTGACTTTACATGAAAAATGTATTAACTTTTTTTATTTGAGGGAATAACTGCTGTATATTGAGTAACTTCTGACACTTAACAGTTGCTATCATCTCCTCCAGAGGACTGAATCTCTAAAAACTGAAACCCTAAAGTTTCAACCTCACATCAGCTTCTGCATGCATCCCACAGGAGCGCAGCAGAAAGAAGTAGGTGAAGTGAAGCTCCCTGTGAAGATCCAGACATTCTTATTGATCACTTGACTTACAAATATACCTAGAATCACAAAACCCTTTATATCCAATATAAATGAGCAATCATCCTGTTGGGCTCAGCCTACTTAAATCCATGTGAGATGATTAAAAATTTGGACTGTTAATGTCAAAAATGAATTGCAGACTTATGAACATGAGCTAATTTTTTTTATTCTGTCCAGTTTAAATTTTTAATTGTGAACATACACAGAGGCAAAGTCACTTTTTACACTCCTTCCGCTTCTTTAAGCTGCTGGCAAAAAAATTATTTCCATTTGACAGATTGAACTGTTTCGAAAACTCCCTTTTCCGTTTTCCTGTTCTTTGATTTATTTTTCTCTTTCTCAGACATTCCTTCCTTTCTGTCTCTGTGTTTCCTCTGCAGTCCACTGTTGTGTGAAATGTAAAACAGACTGGGCTGTGCCTCCTGTGAGACAGACTCTACAGTTGGAGTGGAGCAGCACGGCCGCGTCCTTTCAGTGATTTCTGAGGGGGGAAAACAAACATTTCTCTGCGAGCTGCTACAGCACGCTCAGATTCTGTTAGCAGGAATTATCCTCAGCCCTGATGGGGTGAAAGGGTTGACAGCTGGTGTCACACAGCGCTGGAGCACCACTCAACCTGAACACAGCAAAATAGATAACACCTGCTTTGCATCAAGCTGGATTTGGTGGTCAACTAAACCTTAAATATAAAACCAACACAATGTTCTCCAACTCTCAGTGGAAAGGTAGAAAATTCCCCTGAGGGCACATGAACAGCTTAAAAAATAATCAGTTTTCTTCATATCCTCCTCGCGGTTTTTCTGAAATAGCCTTTCTTTTCCTTTTTTCCTTTCACCAAACTCAGAAGAGAAAGTTCAAATAAAGGAAGATGGGATTTTTAGTCCATGCACAAACACAAGGCTCTCTGGAGCTTCCAGTGGCATCCAGGCATATAAAACAGGTCACAGTTTGCTGATAAAGATAACAAAATACTACACTGCAGAAACCTAAAAACTTCCCAAATATTGCTCAAATTTCTAGAACAAATATCACAGTTGTTGAGAAAATAAATTTAAAATAAGCTAGTTTTAAAACTTAACATGTCTTGATT